>NW_028292585.1:3380753-3460753 GCF_029948245.1 Actinia tenebrosa
CACACCAAACCACGTAAACCACGACCACACCCTCTCCACAAACCAGGCAACACTACCACGGGCATCTGAGTATCAAAAAAAACATCGCATTCACCAAACCCAACAGCTGCTACCACAACACACAGCTTAGACAAAAACCAACCACAAACTTTGAAACCACACAACCAACAACAGTCTCCGACCACGCAGGCCAAAACCAAACCACAGCTGATCAACAACGCTGCACCAAACCACAACACTGATTCCCACCACACCGCTGATCCAACCACCAACCACCAAAACAGAAACAGATAGCAAGGGCCCAACACAACATCTCTGCCTCTCTGCTCCAACCACACGCATGCACAACCACAGCTGCTACCACAGCTGCTCCAACCAACTCATGCCAACCAACCACAATCTGCTCTCTGCTCTTCTCCACCACAACTGGCCCAAATCCACACATCGTCTGCTACCAACCACGCAGGCAACCAACCACAGCTCTTACTCCACCCACGCAGGCAAAAACCAACCACAGCTGATGCCAACCTACAGCTGCTCCAACCACGCAAGCACCAACCACAGCTGATCCAACAAACTAATGAACCAACCACTGCTGCTCCAACCACGAAGGTTACAACAACAGCTGATGCAACGACCCAGGCACCAACCACAGCTGATCAAACAACACGCAGGGCAAAACAGCTCCAAACCACAGCTGCTCCAACCACAGCTGCTCCCCAAAACAACAGCTGCTCCAACCACAGCTTCCAACACATCTGCTCCAACCACAGCTGCTCCAACCACAGCTGCTCCTGCTCCAACCACCCAGGCACCAAACACAGCAGCTGCTCCACACCACGAAGGTTACAACAATAGCTGATTGTCAGACGACACCAAGGCACCAACCCACTGGCTGATCAACCACGCAGGCCCCAACCCAATCTGCCTCCAACCACGCGCAGGCAAACCAACACAATCTGACCAACCACGCAGGCACCAACCACATCTGCCCCAACCACGATGGCACCAACCACATCTGCCCCAACCACGATGGCACCAACCACAGCTGATCCAACCACCCAGGAACCAACCACAGCAGCTCCAACCACGCAGGCCCCAACCACATCTGCTGCAACCACGCAGGCACCAACCACATCTGCCCCAACCACGATGGCACCAACCACAGCTGATCCAACCACAGCTGATCCAACCACACAGGCACAAACCCCGCAGGCACCAACCACATCTGCTCCAACCACGCAGGCACCAACCACAGCTGATCCAACCACGAAGGTTACAACAACAGCTGATGCAACGACCCAGGCACCAACCACAAGCCGATCCAACCTCAGCTGATCAAACCACACAGGCACCAACCACCTCTGCTCCAACCACGCAGGACACCAACCACCTCTGCTCCAACCATGAAGGTTACAACAACAGCTGATGCAACGACCCAGGCACCAACCACAGCTGATCCAACCACAGCTGATCCAACCACGCAGGCCCCAACCACATCTGCTGCAACCACGCAGGCACCAACCACATCTGCGCCAACCACGATGGCACCAACCACATCTGCCCCAACCACGATGGCACCAACCACAGCTGATCCAACCACAGCTGATCCAACCACACAGGCACCAACCCCGCAGGCACCAACCACATCTGCTCCAACCACGATGGCACCAACCACAGCTGATCCAACCACGAAGGTTACAACAACAGCTGATGCAACGACCCAGGCACCAACCACAGCCGATCCTACCACAGCTGATCAAACCACACAGGCACCAACCACCTCTGCTCCAACCACGCAGGCACCAACCACCTCTGCTCCAACCACGAAGGTTACAACAACAGCTGATGCAACGACCCAGGCACCAACCACAGCTGACCCAACCACAGCTGATCCAACCACGCAGGCCCCAACCACATCTGCTGCAACCACGCAGGCACCAACCACATCTGCACCAACCACGATGGCACCAACCACAGCTGATCCAACCACAGCTGATCCAACCACAGCTGATCCAACCACACAGGCACCAACCACGCTGGCACCAACCACATCTGCTCCAACCACGCTGGCACCAACCACAGCTGATCCAACCACGAAGGTTACAACAACAGCTGATGCAACGACCCAGGCACCAACCACGCAGTCACCAACCACCTCTGCTCCAACCACGCAGGCACAACCCACCTCTGCTCCAACCACGCAGGCACCAACCACCTCTGCTCCAACCACGAAGGTTACAACAACAGCTGATGCAACGACCCAGGCACCAACCACAGCTGATCAAACCACGCAGGCACCAACCACCTCTGGTCCAACCACGCAGGCACCAAACACATCTGGACCAACCACGCCGGCACCAACCACAGCTGATCCAACCACAGCTGATCCAACCACAGCTGCTCCAACCACCCAGGAACAAATTACAGCTGCTCCAACCACGAAGGTTACAACAACAGCTGATGCAACGACCCAGGCACCAACCACAGCTGATCCAACCACGCAGGCCCCAACCACAGCTGCTCCAACCACAGCTGCTCCAACCACAGCTGCTCCAACCACAGCTGCTCCAACCACCCAGGCACCAACCACAGCTGCTCCAACCACGAAGGTTACAACAACAGCTGATGCAACGACCAAGGCACCAACCACAGCTGATCCAACCACGCAGGCCCCAACCCAATCTGCTCCAACCACGTTGGTACCAAACACATCTGGACAAACCACGCAGGCACCAACCACAGCTGATCCAACCACAGCTGCTCCAACCACCCAGGAACCAACTACAGCTGCTCCAACCACGAAGGTTACAACAACAGCTGATGCAACGACCCAGGCACCAACCACAGCTGATCCAACCACAGCTGATCCAACCACAGCTGATCCAACCACAGCTGATCCAACCACGCAGGCCCCAACCACATCTGCTCCAACCACGCAGGCATCAACCACAGCTGCTCCAACCACGCATGCACCAACAACATCTGCTCCAACCACAACTGCTCCAACCACATCTGCTCCAACCACGCAGGCACCAACCACATCTGCTCCAACCACGCAGGCACCAACCACAGCTGATCCAACCACGCAGGCACCAACCACATCTGCTCCAACCACGGTGGCACCAATCACCTCTGCTCCAACCACAGCTGATCCAACCACACAGGCACCAACCCCGCAGGCACCAACCACATCTGCTCCAACCACGCAGGCACCAAACACATCTGGACCAACCACGCAGGCACCAACCACCTCTGCTCCAACCACGAAGGTTACAACAACAGCTGATGCAACGACCCAGGCACCAACCACAGCTGATCAAACAACGCAGGCACCAACCACCTCTGCTCCAACCACGCAGGCACCAAACACATCTGCACCAACCACGCAGGCACCAACCACAGCTGATCCAACCACAGCTGCTCCAACCACCCAGGAACCAACTACAGCTGCTCCAACCACGAAGGTTACAACAACAGCTGATGCAACGACCCAGGCACCAACCACAGCTGATCCAACCACAGCTGATCCAACTACGCAGGCCCCAACCACAGCTGCTCCAACCACGCAGGCATCAACCACATCTGCTCCAACCACGCAGGTACCAACCACATCTGCTCCAACCACAGCTGCTCCAACCACATCTGCTCCAACCACATCTGCTCCAACCACGCAGGCACCAACCACATCTGCTCCATCCTCGCAGGCACCAACCACAGCCGATCGAACCACAGCTGCTCCAAACACTGCAAGCACCAACCACAGCTAATCCAACCACTCAGGAACCAACTACAGCTGCTCCAACCACGAAGGTTACAACAACAGCTGATGCAACGACCCAGGCACCAACCACAGCTGATCCAATCACGCAGGCCCCAACCCAATCTGTTCAAACCACGCAGGCACCAAACACATCTGCACTAACCACTCAGGCACCAACCACAGCTGATCCAACCACAGCTGCTCCAACCACCCAGGAACCAACTACAGCTGCTCCAACCACGAAGGTTACAACAACAGCTGATGCAACGACCCAGGCACCAACCACAGCTGATCCAACCACAGCTGATCCAACCACGCAGGCCCCAACCACATCTGCTCCAACCACGCAGGCACCAACCACATCTGCCCCAACCACGATGGCACCAACCACAGCTGATCCAACCACAGCTGATCCAACCACACAGGCACCAACCCCGCAAGCACCAACCACATCTGCTCCAACCACGCAGGCACCAAACACATCTGGACCAACAACGCAGGCACCAACCACAGCTGATCCAACCACAGCTGCTCCAACCACCCAGGAACCAACCACAGCTGCTCCAACCACGAAGGTTACAACAACAGCTGATGCAACGACCCATGCACCAACCACAGCTGATCCAACCACAGCTGATCTAACCACTTAGGCCCCAACCACATCTGCTGCAACTACGCAGGCACCAACCACATCTGCTCCAACCACGAAGGTTTCAACAACAGTTGAATCAACGACCCAGGCACCAACCACAGCTGCTCCATCAACTGGTGCTCCAACCACGCTGGCACCAACCACAGCTGCTCCAACCACGCAGGCACCAACCACAGATGATCAAACCACGCAGGCACCTACCACCTCTGCTCCAACCACGCTGGCACCAACCACAGCTGATCCAACCACTCAGGCACCAACCACAGCTGATCAAACAACGCAGGCACCAACCACAGATGATCAAACCACGCAGGCACCAACCATCCTCTGCTCCAACCACGCAGGCACCAACCACATCTGCTCCAACCACGCAGGCACCAACCACATCTGCTCCAACCACGCAGGCACCAACCACCTCTGCTCCAACCACTGGTGCTCCAACAACGTTGGCAGCAACAACAGCTGATCCAACCACCCAGGTTCCAACCACAGCTGCTATAACAACCCAAACACCAACCACAGCTGATCCAACCACAGCTGCTCCAACCACGCAGGCACCAACCACAGCTGATCAAACCACGACGGTTACAACAACAGCTGATGCAACGACCCAGGCACCTACCACAGCTGATCCAACCACGCTGGCACCAACCACAGCTGCTCCAAACACGCAGGCAACAACCACAGCCGATCAAACAACGCAGGCACCAACCACCTCTGCTCCAACCACTGGTGCTCCAACCACGTTGGCAGCAACAACAGCTGATGCAACCACCCAAGTTCCAACCACAGCTGCTATAACAACACAAACACCAACCACATCTGCTCCAACCACGAAGGTTCCAACAACAGTTGAATCAACGACCCAGGCACCAACCACAGCTGCTCCATCAACTGGTGCTCCAACCACGCTGTCACCAACCACAGCTGCTCCAACAACGCAGGCACCAACCACAGATGATCAAACCACGCAGGCACCAACCACCTCTGCTCCAACCACGCTGGCACCAACCACAGCTGATCCAACAACGCAGGCACCAACCACAGCTGATCAAACAACGCAGGCACCAACCACAGATGATCAAACCACGCAGGCACCAAACACATCTGGACCAACCACGCAGGCACCAACCACAGCTGATCCAACCACAGCTGCTCCAACCACCCAGGAACCAACTACAGCTGCTCCAACCACGAAGGTTACAACAACAGCTGATGCAACGACCCAGGCACCAACCACAGCTGATCCAACCACAGCTGATCCAACCACGCAGGCCCCAACCACATCTGCTCCAACCACGCAGGCACCAACCACATCTGCTCCAACCACGCAGGCACCAACCACATCTGCTCCAACCACGCAGGCAACAACCACCTCTGCTCCAACCACTGGTGCTCCAACAACGTTGGCAGCAACAACAGCTGATGCAACCACCCAGGTTCCAACCACAGCTGCTATAACAACCCAAACACCAACCACAGCTGATCCAACCACAGCTGCTCCAACCACGCAGGCACCAACCACAGCTGATCAAACCACGACGGTTACAACAACAGCTGATGCAACGACCCAGGCACCAACCACAGCTGATCCAACCACGCTGGCACCAACTACAGCTGCTCCAAACACGCAGGCAACAACCACAGCCGATCAAACAACGCAGGCAACAACCACCTCTGCTCCAACCACTGGTGCTCCAACCACGTTGGCAGCAACAACAGCTGATGCAACCACCCAAGTTCCAACCACAGCTGCTATATCAACCCAAACACCAACCACATCTGCTCCAACCACGAAGGTTCCAACAACAGTTGAATCAACGACCCAGGCACCAACCACAGCTGATGCAATGACGCAGGCACCAACAACGGCTGATCAAACCACGCAGGTACCAACTACAGCTGCTCCAACCACGCAGGCAACAACCACAGCCGATCAAACAACGCAGGCACCAACCACCTTTGCTCCAACCACTGGTGCTCCAACCACGTTGGCAGCAACAACAGCTGATGCAACCACCCAAGTTCCAACCACAGCTGCTATAAAAACCCAAACACCAACCACAGCTGCTCCAACCACGAAGGTTTCAACAACAGTTGAATCAACGACCGAGGCACCAACCACAGATTCTCCATCAACTGGTGCTCCAACCACGCTGTCACCAACCACAGCTGCTCCAACCACGCAGGCACCAACCACAGATGATCAAGTCACGCAGGCACCAACCACCTCTGCTCCAACCACGCAGGCACCAACCACAGCTGATCCAACAACAGAGGCACCAACCACAGCTGATCAAACAACGCAGGCACCAACCACCTCTGCTCCAACCACGCAGGCACCAACCACATCTGGACCAACCACGCAGGCACCAACCACAGCTGATCCAACCACAGCTGCTCCAACCACCCAGGAACCAACTACAGCTGCTCCAACCACGAAGGTTACAACAACAGCTGATGCAACGACCCAGGCACCCACCACAGCTGATCCAACCACAGCTGCTCCAACCACAGCTGATCAAACAACGCAGGCACCAACCACCTCTGCTCCAACCACTGGTGCTCCAACCACGTTGGCAGCAACAACAGCTGATGCAACCACCCAGGTTCCAACCACAGATGATCCAACCACGGAGGCACCAACCACATCTGCTCCAACCACGCAGGCACCAACCACATCTGCTCCAACCACAGCTGCTCCAACCACGAAGGTTCCAACAACAGTTGAATCAACGACCCAGGCACCAACCACAGCTGCTCCATCAACTGGTGCTCCAACCACGCTGGCACCAACCACAGCTGATGCAACGACGCAGGCACCAACAACGGCTGATCAAACCACGCAGGTACCAACTACAGCTGCTCTAACCACTGCTGCTCTAACCACATCTGATGCAACGACCCAGGCACCAACCAAAGATGCTCCAACCACGCAGGATCCAACCACAGCTGATCCAACCACATCTGCTCCAACCACCTCTGCTCCAATCACGTTGGCACCAACAACAGCTGATGCAACCACCCAGGTTCCAACCACAGCTGATCCAACCACGCAGGCCCCAACCACATCCGCTGCCACCACGCAGGCACCAACCACATCTGCCCCAACCACAGCTGCTCCAACCACAGCTGCTCCAACCACGCAGGCACCAACCACAGCCGATGCAACCACCCAGGTTCCAACCACAGCTGCTCCATCCACTGCTGCTCCAACCACGCTGGCACCAACCACAGCTGATGCAACCACTCAGGTTCCAACCACAGCTGCTCCATCCACTGTTGCTCCAACCACAGCTGATGCAACCACAGCTGCTCCAACGACATCTGCTCCTACCACGGCGGCTCCAGCCACAGCTGATCCAACCACAGCTGCTCCAACCACGCAGGCACCAACCACACCTGCTTTAACCACGCAGGTACCAACCACATCTGATTCGACCACAGCTGCCCCAACCACGCTGGCACCAACCACAGCTGCTCCAACCACGCGGATTCCAACCACAGCTGCTCCAACTACGCAGGAAACAATCACGTTGCGCCCTTCAACCAGTAAGTGTGGTATTTTTAATATGATGTTTGAAGTAGCTGGTCCTTATTATTGCAAATGGAAAGAGCATGGAAGCAGGTCGAAAGTTCATCTGAACAAATATTCATTTTACACTTTTATATTTGCTACTATACATATCAAATCAATAGAATATTTCTGCATTATGTATAAAGTTTATAAATTTAATGCGTGAAGAAAGTTTATTCCACGCATCTTTACTTAACAATAATATTGTCCTAAGCGTTGGATATGCATTACCCAACATCTGAGGAAAATTGTTATGCGCGAAGATACTCACTGCGCATCATTTATGGATGACATGGGTGGCGTAGTGGTTTACCTCTCGCCTCTCACCACTGTGGTCCGGGTTCAAGCCCTGGCTCAGACTGGATCATATGTGAGTTGAGTTTGTTTGTTGTGTTGTTCTCTCCCTTGCCAAGAGGGTTTTCTCCGGGATCTCCGGTTTCCTCCCTCCCCAAAAAGCAACATGTGAGTTGAGTGCTGTATGTTGTAAATATAGAATGTAGTGGTAGTGCGTGTGGAGGGAACCTCACGGAAGAGCCCCGCATGGGAAGTGGTGGTTGTAAAATATAATTTGTTAATTTATATATTTTTTATGTAATCGTTAAGTTAAGCCTTGTCCCACAACGCTATTTACCTCATGCATAAATATTTAGTAAATATTTATGAAAACATAAAATATCTTGTAAAGTAGGTAAATTGCTTCATTTCGCGTTATTTACGTGTACGTAAAACCACTATGTAAAATCCTTTCTACCAAAAGATTGCGGATTTATCTACCTATTTCAACTCGCGTATCAAATAAATTTCGGTCAGTAAAGAACCGGCGCTTTCACCTACAGCCAAAATTCGACAGCTAGGTTAAAATGTCTCGTTTTAATGGCTATAATTATTATATGATATAATCAATTTAATTCTGGTTATGTTAAAGAATATGTTTGTTTATTATAAACAATCTCTTTTTGAGTTGTTTAACAAATTCAAGTTATTAAGGATGCGATTTGTAAAACCTCAAGTTAATTGTTTATGATATCCAATATTATCATGGTTAGAATAACCATATTTTATAACAATAAATACGGTTATTTCAACCATATGCATTAAAAAAACTGGTTCTATCAGTTGCATAAATTCAGGTTAAACAACGTTTTCTAGTTGTTTTAACCAGGCAGTTTTAAGTAATATTTCAAAGCAATATTTCGACAATGAGGACTGGACGGGATTTGAAGTCTAAGCAATAAGCGAGGCTGGAACTAATCGCAAGGACTTGAAATCCTGTCCAGTACGATATTGGAGGCTTTGAAATGACTTCTCATGCTCATTAATTATTCGACTTGAAGTAACTGGAACAAAATTAATTCAGTCCTAGGACTGAATTAATTTTGTTCCAGTTACTCCAGACTGAATGCATTCTTTTCACAGGACTTTACCAGGTTTCAAGTAACATCATGTGACCCAAAAATTGATTGGCTGGTTTACTCATTACTCATGAATTATTAATGAGTATGAGAACAATGCTTATCTTTATGACCTTTGTGTCTTAGCAGCACCGTCAGAAGATCCTCTCATGTATCCCTATGGTCTGGAGGCATCAGATACAAAGTATAACTGGAAACAATGGTACTGGAGGTGCCCTCGAGTTGATTTTGATTTTGGTGGACTTCCTTTTTTTGGAAGAAAACATTATCATATTCACGTGAGTGTAAAACGGGATCTTAAATTACTGTAAATATAAACAAATTATCATTTTTTTAAACCATTAATTAATGTAAATATCTAGTTTGACATCATGTCACAATGTTTTTTTTCTTCTTAAACATGCATAAATTACCAAAAGAGAAAGTCTGATTCCTTAATGAGCCCCACGGCTTCATATCTGTCTTCCTTGCCATTATCATAGATATCATTATATATTTTGTATATAATGAATATCTAATGGCAAATAAACTTTTATACTGTTATACTGTTAAACGTATACGGCGCTTGTAAAACCAAATATCAGTACCTAGCACTTAACACCCGTAAACTATTTAATCTTATCAAGCCCTGAAATAACCTCTGGGCTGATCAAAGACAAGGCACGACTAACACAGATCGAACCCTGAACAACCACTGGGCTGATCTACGCATGACCCCGGAGGTGCGGGGCGAGCGCACTAGTTCTACACCACAATTGATTCCCATTACATTTTCTTTAAACCCATCCTTATTCGGTTATCAGTTTAATATATTTTAGTCTTTGTTAATAATAGGTCTGCCCAAATGGTTTGATGTCTTTCGATTCGTCCTGGTACCGAAGGTGGCCGTACAATTTTGGTCAGTACTACTGGTTCGATAGGTACGCTATGCTTGCACCTTACTGGGGTTTAACCGATGTTTATGACTCCTTTGCTAACGACATATCTCAGATGTACTACCACGTATACCGAGAATATGACGGAAATCCATCAACAGAGAGTATTTTGAAGAGGGCTGCAGTTGATGTGAACAAGCACACCAGGAACAATCCCTTGCCAACAGAGTTTACTAAGGCTACTTATGTATTGGTGGTCACGTGGGTTAGTTTACGTCACTGGTATTCAGGAAGGAGAAAGGTTATGCAAAACAAGGTGAGTGAATGAGAGAGGGAGAGGAAGGACGGGTGGATGGATGGATGAATGGATGGACGGACGGACGGACGGACGGACGGACGGACAGAGGGAGGGAGGGAGATAGAAACAGGGAAGAAGGAAGGAATCGAAATATAAAAGGATTATAATGAAACTCGAATAGCAATTGAAAAGGTTCTATTGCCTTAATGATGACAACCTAAAGAAAAAGTCGAAGAAAAAAAAACAAAAAAAAACACGAAGAGCTTTGAAAGGCATTGACCATAAAGTATAAGGCACATCAATGATATCAATTGGCAGGCAATGAAAGCACCAAACGCAATTAATGATTCATATCTATAATGCTGGATCTTAGATATTTCATAGGGCATTGCTCTTGACATTTGGAACTGATCCGAGGCATGCATTTAACATGAATGAGAAGTAATCATGATAGATACCTTGAATCGAATCCACAGTTCAACACATTCCAAGCAGTCCTCATAACAGATGGTGTGTTCTCGTTCGTTCTGTACAACTATCCTCAAAACGGTATCCAGTGGTCTGCTCCTGATGAAACGTAAGGAAATGCTATAAGAATAAGGGAAAGTAGGAAATATTTCATTATTCAATAGTTCCCTTCACAGTTCTCTGTGCCATCTTAAAAGGTAATCATACCTGGGCTTTGATGCAAGGACAGAGGCCTTCTCATGATAGATCGATCCTTTTTGACAATCTTGAGAAATTATTCACATGTCTCTATCACTATAAGATAGATGGTATAATTGCATAAGTGTTTTCTAAGTTATTCATATCCACGATGGATATTTTTTTATATTCTACATGGTTGTTGTTTGTTAAATGTGCGGTGGTAAATGGACAACAGCGTCAAGAAACTTGCCATGCACGCGCTATTATTGTATTGCAATTTGGCGCGCAAAATTAATTTATTAATCAATCAAAGTAAGGCGCATTACCGATTACGATTAATTAATTAATTAATTAATTAGCGATGGCTTACTGACACGTTTTTTTTCTTTAGTCGATATTATTATCGATACTGGTATGACCGAGCGCTTCCAGTGGTTGGGATCAACGCGGGAGACATCAATAGAAACTATTACAATCATCCACGGTAAGCTAGTATATTTGAAAATGGGTTTAAAATCAGAAAAAATGGGGCTAGTGGAGAATACCAAACTAGGAATAGAGGTTTTGCACCATCACGTGCAGGCGCCTATAATAATGCTTGTGCTTCCTGTGGTTAGATGGCAGAAAAATAAAATCCCTTTGCTCTTGTTAATTTAATTCTTTCTCATGTAAAACGCCTGTATTGTTCCTGCAATCTAACATGGCTGGCGTCATGCGGTGGAGCAAAACCTCTATAGGATGAACAATTATAAAGCCCTGTTCAAGATTTGTCGTGATGTACCCCGAAGCAAGTGTTGCCTATAAAAGCAGTAGACCCCTTACAGCAAGTTGGAATGCAGCTCAATTTGCATTAGAGGGCATGACAATAGGTTTCAAATTCTCGTGAGATTGAAATTCTTTTGTTCTGTCCTCCAAATTGATCATTTTCGAGTTCAAAATTACCGCTGTGTTCCTTGATTACAGACTCACTTACACAGGGTTAGCCTCGTATCAGTGTGCAAATACCAACAGTAAAGTAAAGAATGCACAACTTCAAAAATACAAGGGGACTATTCTTCTGTTCATGAATTTTCATCTAATATACTATCAATTTCGATTTTCTAGCTCTGGCAGAGTCCCCATCGTAGACATTGATCAAATAGAAGGGTTAAATGCCATTAAATCTTTTGGCGACTTGAACTTTCGACAAACCTTGAATGGCATTCGTGGCAGACTGTTTATCCGCCTGGAAGACTCACCTGGAAGGTTAGATGCCATGATTGAATGTGCCAAGTGGTACGTAAAAGATAATTGGGAGTTGAGTTCTCGAGGTTTGCAGCTTTATCTCAACACGCTGGAAGCCTGTCCTTGTACGTATTGGCAGGCTTGGAGAGACAGGAGATTTAGGTATGAGTCAGGACGATGGCCAGTCTACTGCTTTGTCTCAAGGTTCCCTTCTGTGTTCGGATGGGGACAGAAGTGCTGTTACGAGTTCATTAGAACAACAGGATGGTGGTGGGGATGGTGGTGGTGGTTTCCTCTGTTAACAAGTGGATTTCCTAATGGCGGCAATGCTCAAAGGTAAGTAAACACAGTTGAGTCTTTTCGGCGCTACCCATCACGTGGTACAAATATAATGGTATTGCATTGTGTTTGGTCACCAAGAGGTTTTGACATCGTTCACGGATTTGCGTACGAATGTACTGAATTTTAAACAAATTATTTACCATTTAGTCACCATTTATACCACGTGATGGCTAGCGCCAAAAAGATGAATTAGGTAATATAAATGCGGTCTTCTCTCATCTCTGAGGTCCCGTGTTCCATTCCTGGACTTGTCATCACATGTGAGTAGAGTTTGTAAGGTCTCTCCTTAATTGATTTAAGGGTTTTTCTCTAACATGTAGAGCTCCATGGCCAATTTTATCAGTAAATTAGCCGTGCCCTTACTTGGTTTATTCATGGAATCGTTGAAATTTGAAGGACTTTTTTGAAGCAAATGAAGCCTTTGTCGTAGAAAACCTTTTTAAAAGTAAATAAATAAATACGATTTAGCAGTGGGATGAAAAACCGGATATCAGAGAACTCTAAGAAAAGGCCTCGAAGCAAAGGAGAGAACCAACAAGCAACTCTACTCACACATGACACCGAGCCCCACGGGACTCGAACCCCGGTCACATTGGTGCACGCGAGAGGCAAGCGCTAATGAATCCACTCATATTATATTTTTAGGCACCACCAACATTGGGATCGATACAACTGGGTACAGAACGACTACAAAGCGTACCAACAATGTTGTGTCTATAGCAACCTGTGTTGGATGTATCAAGAACGACGTCCATCTGACACATGTGCACGATACGTCCCTCCGAGAATGAGTAAGTTAACATAACTAGATTGATTAGATTCTGAGGTTGAGGGGGGAAATGGGTCGATTTGGCATTCCAGTGCATTGTGGGACTGTTTGAGAGGACATATTTACAAGATGGCCCAGGGGCGGATTCAGGAATTTTAGAAGGGGGTGACTGTTACAAAGGATTTTACCAGGAATTCAAGGACGCCTGCACATTCCCCTGAAGATGCATTCACGTTACATCTCATGCCGGTGTAAATCAATAAATAACATAATTTAAGATTCTTTTACGATTTTTAAACTTACAGCGTGGTTTTGGGGCGATCCTCACTTCGTCACACTGGACAGCAAGAACTACACGTTCAACGGTCTTGGAGAGTACGTCATGCTGGATGCAAAAGATGGTTACTTTCAGATACAAGCCCGAACGAGACTTGCTAAAGGAAAGGGTACTGCTACCGTGTTTAGTGGAGCTGTAGCCAAAGAGAACAATTCCACAACTGTTCAAGTTACCTTGCCGTATGATAATGGTAAGATAGATTGAATAAGTTCAAGTTTTAATTTATGCTCCCGGCCCTTCACGTATTCTGGGCGCATTTTTATACATTTTTTTTGTTGCAAAAAACAGTGCTTGCTTTTACTTTTGGAGCAGAGAGGATTTGTCACGCACAGTATGAAGCAGCATGCAACTCTAATTTCCATAAGGTAACGGTTGTTGCGTGACAAGTTGTGCAATTCTGTCACGTATTCTACCAGGCCTTAATTCATCAAATTTGGACGCGCTTGCAAATTTTATAATTACTGAAAAGCACTACTCTTGACTAGTCTAATTTATGCCTACTTAATTTGCTTAACAAAGGAGAATTGACCTATGATTCCATTTATTCACTTATTCAAAGAAACAATGGAAGTTCTCGTAGATGGAAAACCTTTTGATTTCAAAAGCCTGACCAACGAATCTATTGATCTCAATAACGGTTCTGTTACGGTCTCCAAGCCTGAGAAACAATGCTTCGAGATGACTTTCCCTTCAGGAATGTCGGTAACAATATGCGAAAAACAGAACATACTTTCCATCGTCACTGCTGCTCCAGAGTCATTCAAGAACAAGACAAAAGGTCTTCTTGGAACATGGAATGGAAATCCCGAGGATGATTTTACTCTACCTAATGGAACTGTACTGCCACACGATATGAATGGCAGTGATATTCACTATAAGTTTGGATTGCCATGTAAGTTTTGTATAATATATTTTAAAAACATTAATGGAAATGAACTGAGAAAACAGAATAATTACTTTTCTCCATGATTCTCCAGATCTAGAGAGCTATTTATCGGGTCTTCGTCATTTTCTACAAAGCTAAACAAAATATATTGTATGTTTTAGGGCAAGTCAACTCCACTACCTCATTATTTACCTACAAGCCAGGCGAAAACTTCTCCACATTCGTCAACTCATCGTTCAAACCGATGTTCATTGAAGACATCAACTGGGCGAACGATTCTCTCAGACTGCAGGCAGAAGCGGCTTGCAACGGTGATATTAGCTGTCTGTTTGATATAGCTTCAACGGGAGACTTGTCTGTTGGTTTAAGTACACGACAGATAGGATCACAGTTTGTGAATGACTCTAATAGACTGAGTAAGTAAGAATAGTATTATTGAATAGATTTTAGCCGAGAAGCTAGTAACGTAGGGAGAGAAGCAAGAGAGTAAAGTTTATATGGATGGAGATAGTGTGGATTTGGCGGGAATTTTTTGCGCCAAAACGCGTGCGCTCAAGTCCAAACACGGACCCTCTCTTCGTGTTCAGTTTCAAGATAATTTGGGGATGGGCGAAAGGAATCAGTTACTCACAATAATAGTTACTCACAATTTGTCCCTCTCTGTGGTACCGAAATCTGATTGGGACCATGGACTATGGAGCTAGCTAGTTCATGCTCGAGTCGAGTCCAACCGAACTGAGACTCCCTGGGACCCAAAATCAGAAAGAGTCTTTTTATGGAGGTTTACATTACTGGTGATTGTTTCTACAGGTAATGAAGCACCCAAATTCTCAAACAGTTCTTCAGAGATCTACTTAAATATCAATAAAACAGTTACCGTTTTGATCAATGCCACTGATGATGATGGTGATGATATTACATTCAATGTGAGCGGTCTTCCTGATGGCACTAACCAGAAAATCTATCCAACGTCTGTGTCGCTGAAATGGAAAGTGACCATGGAAAAGGTTATTATTGGATATAGATTATATTTGTGATATATTAAACTATTTAACTTACATCGAAGCTGCAGGTAAAATTGTCAAAAGATGAAGCAGTGTTTCAAAAAGTATAGTTTCTATTCCTGTTGTCTTGAAGGATTATCCGTAAAAATAAGCTCGTCAACAGATTTGTTCTCCTTTCATTCTTCTTTTATTTTAGTTTCTTTTGTCCTAATTTCTTTCATCTTTCCTCTTTGTTCTTTGTTCTTGGTTCTTTGTCGTTTTTTTTCCTTTACTGACCGTTCCCCCCCCCCCCCCCCCACCCTTTTGTTTTCCATTTATTTTCTCACATTTTATATACTATACTAATATAACTATAACTATAATATAACTATACTACAGAATCAGCTCCTTCAAATTTGCCTTAAGATCCAAAATCTCGCATACTAACATAAACACCTTGCATTTCAGTTCGAGCTTGTAATCATAGCAACAGACAGCAAGGGCGCTTCTACAGTCTTCAAACCCACTGCGTACATCTGCGCATGTCACAACAATGGAACATGCGAGAAGCCAAACAAACTAGCCAATCAGTCGTTTGCAGATCCAGGGAAGGAAAGGTTCTTTCTAATGTCTTGTGTCTGCGTGGATGGATACACTGGACAGTACTGTGAGTCCAATATTGATGCCTGTGAAGCAAACTCCAATCCTTGCTATCCTGGGGTTGAGTGTAAAGACTTGCCGCCGCCAGCCAACCTGACGAGTGGATACACTTGTGGTCCTTGTCCTAGTGGATATACTGGAAATGGTGCAAACTGCGCAGGTAAATAAATAAGACGAATAACTTTTGTTATCCGTTGTGGTGCAGTGTCTTTCCTCCATTTAAACCAGCCTAAGCTGAATAGCCCACTTCCGGGATATGCTTCGCTTGTCACGCACAAAGGTTTCAAAACCTTTGTGAGTGACAATCGAAACATATCTCGGAGGTGAGCTATTGGACTGCTCTGTCAAAATATTGCTTATAAATATGATTTTTTGTTTGAGTTGTATCCATATTTATGTGTCTTCTCTTGCGCAACCGTTAAACAAAAAATGTAACTCAAGGGAATGACATGGTCTGATCATGAAATGGGAAAACATTAAGCCTAAGGTAAAAAGGTATCCTAGTCTTCCATATGTAGATTTTCACTCCCAACGATGATGCTATTTGAATTACCTTTGAATGTAGATGTCGATGAGTGCGCTGGAGTTAACGACTGTGAGCAGATATGTGGCAACACACCAGGCTCGTACGTGTGTGACTGCAAGAAAGGATACAAACTTAATGTGGACAAGAAAACATGCGACGGTAAGATACGTATAGACCCCTTGCACTGAGTCCCGAGAGAAATTGTTCTTGGGGGGGGGGGGGGGGTGGATTTGTTTTGCATTTAAAAAAACGGCCTATTGTTTTGTCCCCCAGAACAATTTTTCTTGGAAATCAATGCAAAGGGTCTATCTGCTCTAAATGGCCATCATACCATATCTAGCCATCATGACCATCATACCGTATCATATATGTCACGGAGTGACGTTCAGTCAAATGAATTATCATTATATCTTAATCATATCATTATTAGTAGATGATATTTATGCAAGATTAAAATGGTTGGTATATTTTTCTCCAGACATCAACGAGTGTGACCCTGTTAGTGACTGTATGCAGAACTGCACGAACTATGTCGGTAGCTATTCCTGTTCCTGTAACAAGTATTTCAAGGTTAAACCTGACAATTCAAAGCAATGCATACGTAAGTCAATATATATCTCATTCAAAAATGTACTCAAATGCATCATCTTATGCAAAGAAGGCCCCTTTCAATTTCATCGAACTCTAAAACAAGATTTGGGCTGATCTATAAGTCAAGGCATGGCTGACACACACAGATCGAACCCTGAAACAAGCTCTTGGCTGTTCTAAGTCAGGGCATGACTAGCTCACAGATTGAACCCTGAAACAATCTCTGGGCTGATCTAAGTCAGGGCACAGCTAACTCACAGATCGAACTCTAAAACAACCTCTGGGATGGGCTGACCTAAGTCAAGGCACGTCAAACTCACAGATCGAACACTGAAACCACATCTGGGCTGATCCAAGTCAGGTCATAACTAGCTCACAGATTGAACCCTGAAACAATCTCTGGGCTGATCTAAGTGAGGGCACGGCTTACTCACAGATCGAATTGCAATTCAGCTTTTTATTTTGCATTTGCGGAGGGAGTGAGGAAAACCGAAACATTCTCACGAATGACACACAGACAGACCTAACAAACTCTACTCACATGCCAAGAGGAAAGGCGAATGGTACTGTTGCTACGAACCGCTTGTTCAGCTCAGATCGAAGTTGTTTCACGGTTAGACCTATGTTAGTCGTGCCCTGATTGTCTTTTTTGAGCTTCAAAAATGTAAATATTCAATTCCAAATTTCTTGTATTTTGCAGCTGAAACTCCATGTAAAAATAACCGTCTGGGCTGCACACACGTGTGTTATGTTGCAGATGAAGTTGACACTTGTGCGTGTAACCAAGGTTACGAACTAGCCAACGACAAAAGGACGTGCGAAGGTTCGATCGATAATCAACTAATCTTCTTGTGGAGGGCTTTTGCGTGACGGTCACGCTAATCTCAATATTCAAAGAATGTTAGCCGTTCCGGGATTGAAGAAGGCGTTGCATCACGGGGCTGTTTGAGGGGACGCTTTATTACTTATATGGCTTCTTTTTCGCTTGCCGATAGTAAAACGGCGTGAAAAACAAGTGAAAAAAGTCTCTATAATGGCTTGTAGCCATTATTTAAAGTGCATATCATATCGACAAACACATGGTGGCCATGATGGTGGCATTAACACATGGCGGCAATGACGACGTAACGTACATGTTGATGTCACGAACAAACTTTAAGTTTGAAAATGTTTAACGTTCGAAGAAGAACGGACGAGTTATACGTAGCTCAAATTGTGCCTTAGAACAGCTTTTTTAGATTTTTTTTCCTAATTTTTAAAGATATTGACGAGTGCGCCAGGAATATCTACCGATGTCAACAGAAGTGTCACAACACTAAAGGAGGCTACTACTGCTCCTGTGTCGATGGATTTGAACTCGCGTCCGATAATGTGACGTGTAATGGTACGTCATATCCTGTATGACTAAATATGGTAACCTTGCTAATCACGTGGCGTGGATAAATAGTTCCTTTCTTTGTCATTCCTTTGATAGGCCCGTTGCAGCATGTCTGAATGAAGCTCAATTTGGAGGACATAACAATAGGTTTCCAATTCTCAGGAGATTAAAGTTCTTTTGTTTTGTCCTCCAAACTGAGATTCTTTGACGTGACATGCAAGGGGTCTATAGTTGCTATAGTAACACGTTATTCTTGTTTAGATATCGATGAATGCATGCGTTGGGAGTTCAACTGCACCGACCCGTCCCAGTTATGTGTGAATACAGCGGGCTCGTACAAATGCGATTGTGAAGCAGGACTTTACTGGATTGACAATAAGTGTAGAGGTTTGTTCATAAGATTGATCTATAGCATAAATCACCTATCATATATTGACCATCTTCTATCGACATCAGAGAAAAACGTTTGCGCATGCGGGCACTTCAGCACGTTTTCTAAGAATTTTGAAGAGTTTGAGTGAGAAAATAAATGTTTGTTTTCTCCAAGTATACAAAAACGTTCGAGAGTATACTTCACTAAGTTTTGGCATTATGTGAATTTTGTTAATCGTATTATGAAGTAGAAGCTATAATATTCGCAACGAAGAAAAATCATTTGCGCACAGATATTATTTTCCTTGCCAACAATGCGCAACTAGTTTACCTAGGATTAGCGCACGTATTACCGAGAAAGTATAGGTTTTAAATAAAGTGATTTTTTCTCCAGCTCTCAAAAAAGACGAGCCAACACCAACTCCGCCTCCTGCACCAACGCCAAAAACACCAACTGTCAACGAATTAGAGAACGCAGTTATCATAAAGCTGGAAAACCTTACTTTTTTACAGGTGAAAATTTGCTATTGAAAAAATATACAAAAGACTTTAGTATCGATAAAATAAAGCTAAAGTTTTGTATTTTTGTGATCAGTGGAATAAAGAAAACGAAGACAGGTTCAAAGAAGCAGTAGCAAAAGCTGTTACTAAATACTGCGCAAACGCAAGCCATGACTGCGGCGCCAGGTAGGTTTGAAACATGATGTCAAAATGAAGTATTAATATAACGTTATTCTTCCGGTTCACGGCTTTCCTTCTCCTTAAAATCTAACACGCTTAATTTCGACATTCGATCTGGGAGTTAGCCATGCCCTGACTTTGATCAGCCCAGAGGTTGTTCCAGGGTTCGATAATGAATGGTTTATTTTACAGCCATTGTTTTTCATACAGGGATCCCAACCGCGTCACTATGTATACCGCTGACCAAGTCCATCTAGTCCCAGACTTCTTCAAGGAGAACCCAAATCATTTAGCTTTCTACGTCAACCAGCCTCCTGGTGTTGGTCAGCCAGGCAAGACAACGATAGAGAAAGATACTTTGATCAAGATTATTGAATCCCATCAAGACGATATTGGGAAATCCCTCAATACGAGAGTTACTGATGTACGACCTTATAAGGAGCCAGCTCCAGGACCAATAGAGACGGATTATCTACCGATTATCATTGGGTCTGCTGTCGGGTTGGTCGTACTTCTGTTACTTATACTCTTCGCTGTGTGGTGAGTAATGCGCTCAAGAAATAATCTAATTATTATTATCTGTCAATCAATAGTTTTTCTTCCATTCCATTTGCCATTCAGCATGGAGGAACAAGATCACGTGACATTGGTATCTCATACGCATTGTCGACAGTCTAAATCGTGTCCATGTTCTTTTATACCGAGTTCACTGAATAACTTTAATATTAGGTGTTTTTGTGCTTGGTGAGCTATTAGAAATGTAAATCATATTATTTCAAGATATTAAAAAAAATAATTAAAAAAAAAAACCAAAAAAAAAAAAAAAACGAGTTCCGGGCGAGATTAGTAACGTTTTGGTAGAGTGAATAGAATACAAGTTTTTTGTTGTTGTCTGTTTTACAGGTGGCTTTATCGAAGAAGGTCCAAAGTGGTCGCGACAGAAAAAGGTGACCAGCTGACTGAGAAGGAAATAGAACGGATAAAACATTTTCCTTTTGAGGAACTAGAAATGCAAACTGAGATTCCCAGGGCAAATGCTGAAAACCGTTTATCATCCACGTAAAATGACTCGCACAATTTTTTCGATGCATCGATGGGATGTATCCGGTTAGTTAAACTGGTTTTAACTAGAGTGAAGGTATTTAACCCGTGAAATAAAAAATACTAGTCAATGTGTAATTGTCAAATAGACACAAAAGAAAACAGTGGAATTAGGGTCTACTAATGTGTATTAGTCTAATATCTATTTCACGGGTTTAGTGACTTCACTCTAAGAAATTCAAGGATAAAAACTATACGTAAGAACATTTTAATAAAAGGCGTTTCGACGTTTACGTAACGTAATTATAAAGTCAATAAGAATAAGAAAATACAAACTATATATAAATCACGACTAACAATGAAAGCTTATTACAAAAGAAGATATATGTACAAGAATAAAAGATAATAACAATGATATAAATACATGAATAAAAGGGGGGGAAAAAGAGTAAAATATGTCATTAAACAAAAAGTTTTGCATTAAACGAGAAATAGTAAAATATGTTAATATTTAAGTTTCTTAATAAAAAGCAATTAAGATGCTTTTAAACATTTTTTTAAAATATAGTTTTTTATCGTTGAATTTCTTAGTTAAATGTTTAAGTAAGTCGCTACTTATACATTAAACTGATTAGTATACCTGTAGTAGATTCAATCTCGTATCAAGCACCAGCCTGCTGACCAAAAAGCAAGAGGACTCTGGACTCGAGATTGAGGTAGTTCGAGAAAGAATGGTAAGAGGTTAAACCTCGTACTCAGGCTTTTCCCTCTGCAGGCAAAGGAAAATAACCTGGTTACGAGCTTGTTACCAAATCACTAAACAATATTCTTTGAGTAGACTTTTTAAAGTTTGATAAAAAAGTTGCATTCTGGTCTAGCTTGGGTACTAGCAATGCCATATAAGGCACGTGAACAGAATGTTTGTACCCAAGGTAGACCACAATACACCATGCATCTTCGCTACCTGAGAAGAGCCCGAAGTGCAATCCCAGTAAAATCCTAAAAAAAATAGCCTTTTTTAATTTGTTTTCTCACATAGCAGGTTAATTTACTATACCGTTTGTCCCCTAGGGGGAAGAATAGGAAACGTGCGTAGTGACCTAATCATACACATTTTTTTTACCTCGCACTTACGATATTGCAGGACAAATTTCAAGGAAAATATAGCCTTACATAGCACTAGCAAAATAAGAGTTCACAAACTCACACTTATGCATTACTGCACTGTCTTAAATATTCGATTTTCTGGTTGAGTGATCACCAGCACGAAACAACCAGAATTTTAAAATTTGGAGGAAGTCCCTAACTTTATTATATACTATGGACTTCTGAATACTCCCATTTCGAGTTCGCCTTTTCTCAGTCTTAGCCTCGATTGTGTACAAATGCGTTCTTTTCTTCTATATTAAAGTCCATTGTATGGTAAGGAATGTACGTACTACGGAACAATACGAGCAGCCAGTTCTCAAATGGTAAGTGTTCCTATTAGTTTTTAGAACTTGGTCAACCAGTTCTATTGAACTGACGTGTACCATTTGAGAATTAGCCGCTCGGATTGGTCAGTTTGACTTAATGGAAAGCGCCCTAGGGCTGAGCAAAAGAACTCGAAACTGGAGTATTTGGCTATAGACCCCTTGCACTGAGTCCCGAGAGGAATTGTTCTTAGGGACAAGCGATTGATTTTTTTTTGCATAAGAAAAGAAGGCCTATTGTTTTGTTCCCCAGAACAATTCCTCTTGGGACTCAGTGCAAGGGGTCTATTATCAACTAACTTGACGTTATGTGACGTCACCACTATTTCTATTGCTATCACAAGTAACTAATCTGTAACTCGACGTTATGTGACGTCACCACTACTTATATCGCAAGTAATTGATCAATTTCTGAGCAAAACTTATTTATAAATATTTTAACTTAATATACACAGTTTAATAATAAAATATTGCAACTACAATAATTGAATAAAGAATAAAGAGAAATAAAAAATAGTCAACGTGTAGTCAAATAGACACAAACAAGAGACCATCAAGGACAGGCCCCAAATGGTCTCGCGTAATAGTCTAAAATTTATTCAAAGAAAAACTTGATTCTTGCAACAGCCTACTAGTTGGGCTACCATCGTCTGAAAGTCGACAAACTTCAGCGTGTGCAAAACTGCGCTGCAAGGCTGGTTGTTCGAACTAAAGAAGAACGACCACATTCAAGACATTACTCCCATCATAAGACGTCTACACTGATTGCCCGTTAGAGCGTGAATCGATTTCAAGATCCTTTTGCTAGCCGACAAATATCTCAACGATCAAGCACCAGAATATATGAAAGAACTGTTGAGATACAAGCCTGAACGTAACCTCAGATTATCTAACCAAAGCCTCCTAACAGTACCATCATCAAACTCTAATAGCTATGGAGATAGAGCAATCATGCTCCGTGCTCCAAGACTTTGGAATTCCACTCCAATAAACATTCGCACTGCGAAAAACTAAGTACAGTAGTTTTAAAATCACTACTTAAAACATTTCTTTTTTTTCTAACGCTTTACTTTTAACTAACCCACTCTTTTGTTTTTTGATTGTTTCTTTCGTTTTCTTGTCCACCTTGTCAGGGGCGTATCCAGGATTTTGTTCAGGGAGGGGTGCTGCGCACAAAGTTAACCCAGGGAGGGGTGCACCCATTAGAATCAAAGGGAAAAAACAGTATTATTACTGTTTCACTAGAAACACCGACTCAGCTCACACTAGTTTTTAGCTAGTTATCTCTTCTTTTTTCTAAATACTATTAGACTTTATTTCTTTCTTGTAATTCTGTAAGATCACTGGGACTCAGTGTGGCACTAGTCTCCCTCACAGCCGCTTTCAGTGTCATCACGCAACGCTTTCTCCCCTGAAAGCGGCTGTGAGGGAGACTACTGTGGCGCTCCTAAAGCCATTTCATTATTATTATTAATGAGGTTACCTCCCACAAAATACCACCCATCCATCGTCGGCTGGGCTTATACAACAGAAAAATTTACAAATATTTTAATTGTCCGGAAAAAGGCTCTTGGGAATAATTAAATAACTGGGATGGTTTCTTATACAGAGAATAAGTAAGGAGGAGCTCTTATTGATTCGAGTCGAGGGCTTTTACAAATCTCAAAAACAAAATATTCCCTGCTCTTTGGGAACGAGACTCTGACCACAGGAAGCCCAAACTGTACAAATCCTCAAACTCTAAACATAAAATGTCAGAAAAAGTTATGCAATCTTTCAGTAAACAAGAAAACAATAACGAAAAAAAATCAATCCTAAGTTAAACAGACAAGCATTTCGCTTTCTTTTGGTGTCATGCTCGATTTGCATTAGCTTGATTGTTATTAAGATTTCTGCTAGGAAGGTCTCCCTGATTGGTTCACAAGACAAAAGGTAGTGGGCTAGCCTTGTGCCTCTAAAGTAATTTCGCTTCGGTACATGATTTTCGGATGCTTATAAGTGACCCTAGGTTTTTTTATTTTTATTGTTTAGAATAAGCCACAAGATATCAGTTTCAGTGCCCTTTCCTTCAAGGTATAACTTTACATCGTGCTAGGAAAGTAAGGACGCGTGACCTCAACGATGTCGGTCGATCTGAACCAAAACAATGAAAACAACGTCCAAGAAAATATCGAAAATTTAAGCTTAAAGGAAAAAAAACTAGCGGAGATGCCGAATTCTTCATCTGATCTGCACCCCGAAGAACGCAATGAAAATCAGAAACCACAAGAAAATGGAGAGACGAAAAAAGAAGATTTTCCGGATTTAAAACGAAAGAAAATATCGGTCGAAGAACTCACTTGGGATATCGAAAATGGTTTGAGGTGGATTAGAAAAGAGCTGAACGCAATGCGAGAACAAGATAAGGTTTTGACCAAGCAGTTGATTGGGATGAGAAGTAAAGTCAACGAAATAAGCCAGATGGTTGAATTAGATGAAAATGTAGACGAAGACGAAGGATAGACAAGGTTAAATGGCATGTAGCGACTATGGACATTATTCATCACGTCTTTACTCAAGAATTGCCTTGTTTGCAGATCATCATGTAGGATTAAAGATTATGAGTAAATGATAATTTTTTGTTTTTCTTTAAACTCTATGTCATTCAAAGAAAATGCGTTAAAATTTTGGTTTCGGAATCTTTTTTGGAATCTTCATAAACATAAGCTATGATCTAGATTCCTCTTATCAGCGGTAGTACTGGTTTAAAACGCGTTGCCTAGCAATTGCTTCCTTAGGTCAGAAATCCATAAATTTTGTAGGTTTCTGTTCGATGTTTTTTAAAGCGATAGAAAGCACGTACTAAAGTGTAAGGCGCAGAATTAATGCTCTAGGGTTTCTCGACGATGGATGTGCTTAAAGATCAATATATAATGTGGTTAAATGTAATTTAGGCTAAGTTAGACTCGAGGTCAATGACATCTCGCAGTAGCGTTGTCCGGACGCATACCGCTATCTCCGCTGTCAACGCATTTATTACCTCACGCGATCGTTGATCGACTCAGCTAGCAAGTTGTTTATAGCATGTCGCAATTTATTCTAGTCGATCTCTGTGGCCTGTATGAGATATGGATCATAGCTATCATTACGAAATTCGATAAGACGCTACACACGTGATCACGCTAGCTTAATGCCAACCACGCGAACCTTTATTCGCCATCGCTATCTATCGCTAGCACTTGCTATACGACGCTATTACGCTATTACGCTATTACGCTACAACACGAGTTTAATTTCCCGCCCGCCATCCCTACCACTGGTACAGGTAAGTAGAGGTAAGTATTCCATTGACTGATCGCGGTCAATGTAACAGGTGTTCGGTGGGTGGTGACAGGGTGACCATGGTTACCGCTAATTTGTGCCTGGCTCCGCCCATCCCACCGAATATGCACCTAACGCCAAGCTCATCATTAACGATGAGTTTAATCATACATATATCAAGACATAAACGTAATAAGCTTTAAATTAATGCCGCAAAGTTTCTTGGAGCTCTAGGTATTTCCAAAAACAATAATAAATATTTTAGTTAATTGTCTAATTATACATATTCATTTGAGTTTAAATCAATGAAGTCACCGAGCTTTTACAAGAACTATTAGCTCAATTAATAACAAAATTAGAAATTTATTAAATTGGAATCGAGGTTCAAAACAACCCCCCCCCTCCCCCCCAATATTGTGAGAATAAAAAAATAAAAATGGATAAAGCAATTTTTGTCCAGATTTTTTAACTTTTGAGCTGTTGTTCCCTATCTGCATGTAATCCATCTATTATACTAAGAAGCTTAAGCTAGTTAATCTAGCTAATTATTATTGGGAACTTTTTCTTTTTTAATTAATGGACAAGAACTTACATTAGTGTGGCACTTGTTGGTCTGTAGTTGGTTTTTACAAAGATAGGGCAAAAATTAACATCTGTGCCAATATTCTAAGGCCCCTCTCACAGAGAGCTCTCCTCATGTTGACAGACTAGCATTGTTTGTGTATCAAATGGCATGGCATATAATAGGGTAAATAATTAATCCATGTCAGAGTAATTATGAATTGTTTGGCTTTAAAACTATATAGATATATTGGTGATAAAATGATGTAGAAAATTTTTGAAGTTTTTTTTTTATTGTATGGAAGACTAAATGACTTTAGGACTAAAAATGGCTTTAGAACCTTCTAAACATGGTATTATGTTACAAAAGTCTTGTTAGGTCATGCATGGTGAGCATTGACAAACATAACCAGACCCTGAGGGCTTAGATTATATAATAGGAACAAGAACAGGATCATTTTAATGAGTGACATATTTTTTACATTAAATCCAAGATTGTCTAGCTTTATATTAGTTTGCAGTAATGATATTTTTTCAAGCAGAAAATCTTATTAATGAAAAATTCCATTCTAATCATACAATGTAGGCATTAATTTTGATATTTTGAATTATATCCATAAAAAATTTTAGTTATTTGAACCTTTTTATTAAGGTTTTATAACAGATATATATATATTCATATTCATTAATTATCCAATTGGAGTTGGTTTACAAGTGTCATTTCTAGAAGAACTTTACAAAAAATTCAAAAATATCTAAAAATTTTCTATTTAAATTTATTTTCATTAAGCATCAATATTTTAATTTATGAATTATAAATCCTTTGCATCTTGAACATTTTTGCATTTAAATTTAACTGCAAGGCTACGTCATTGGTAGCATTCCTTTTCCTGCAAACATTGGGTTTTCACTGTGTGGACTGCCTGTGTTAGCTGAATTAGAGTTCGCCAAACTTCCACCAATTGATATTTCAGTAGAATGCGTCTCTTCAGAAATTTATATTGCATGTGTGCAAGAGTAAGATCCATGAGCTGCCACATGCAATAAAGTTCCATTCTACATTTTTGATCATCATCATTACCCTCTAATGTGGGGCTGACACCAAGTACTTCACATTTTTGATAGAGGTGGAGAAATATATGTTGAATCTAGAGGAATATCAAGAAATTCACCTGTAATGGAGAAGAAAACAAGTAAATCACAAGAAAACTAAAACACGCTGCATGTCAAAATTTCATTTTTCACTGCTGTTAGTCAAAAATGTAAAACATACCATTGGATTAATTTTGATGGCACCATAAAATTACTGAAAAATTCACTGAAAAATACCTATCGTCTTGTGCAGCTTTCGAAGTTCACTCCTATCAGAGACAGATATCATAGTGCCTTCCGGTCTACAGAAAAAGTCATAGATTAATTCACAATTTGCCACAGAAATATAATACTGGCATAATATTGATCAAATTTGAATTTTCAACGTATTGTATTACCTTTTTACTTTTGCAATAACTTGAAGATAAGTGAAGGCCTTGATGGCATTTTTAATAAGTTCCAGGGAAAGAACTTCAAAGTATTTCACAGTGCCTGAAGAAGATTTTGTACATTATATATTAATAAAAAACTATCAATGGATTGATAGAATATATGGAGAGGATAGATGGAGGGAAGGATAGGTTAGGATAGGTTAGGATGGATGGATTTTGAAAGTAGATGAATAGTGGAATGAGAGGGATGGATGGTATTGATAATAAATGGAAGAAATAAATAGGATAGATGGATGGATGGATGGATGGATGGATGGATGGATGGGATGGTCTGACGGACGGACGGATGGATGGGATGGGATGGATGGATGGGATGGATGGATGGATGGATGGAAGGATGGAATAGATGGATGGGATGGATAGATAGATGGATAGATGAATGGATGGATGGAATAGATGAATGGGATGGACGGATGGAATAGATGGATGGATGGATGGATGGATGGATGGATGGATGGATGGATGGATGGATGAATGGATGGAATGGATAAGTAAAGCACTAATAAACTAATGATTCACTGTACCTGAAAGGACATATTCTGCAGCAAGATGCTGAGCACCTTTTGGGACATCATTGAAATGTGTCTCATCTTTCTCATTTCCTCCCATTTTTAGCAAATATTCACAAACCATCTGCAACCAGTAAAAACACAATTCAGGTTCACCAAAACGTTCATCTCACAAAATATTTACAGACTTTACAAATGTCCTCCCCAGAGGTAGAATAGGAGCTTTCTTAAGAAAGTATATATATATAAATCCCTCACCCTCCCGGGGGGTGTGGGGGTATTGGGGGAAACTCTCTTATATTTGCTATAAGGGTACATGCCGCCAAACAGGGTATGGTTTTCAGCGATTCTACTCTGGAACAGGGTATATAAAATTGAGCTTGCTCTGGGACAGGGTATATGAAATCCTGCTCTCTCCTCTCTCGAACAGGGTATCTATTTTTGCACTACTGGAACAGAGTATGGTTTTCAGCGATCTTGCTCTGGAACAGGGTATAAATTTCATCGATTTTACTCTGGAACAGGGTCAGGGTTCAGTGGGCTCAGCGGCAAATCCCTACCCTAAACGGGCAAGAGTACCCCCTCCGGGTTCACCCTTTTCAACCAGAGATTCAATTCCTCCTAAGATTTGTTTCTTTTGGTAGCTACTCACTTTAGGAATCTCCTATACTATAAAACAAGCAAATATCTTACCCAGTATGCTGTAAGTATTGGAGCCCAGAGGCCTGATGCAAACTCTATACACCCAGCTTCTCGCACAGAGAATTGAGAATGTGTGGCATCAAAGTTTAAAATCTGATTTTCTTGCAATATTTTCATTGTTTTCTGAAACACCTGTGAGAAAATATTAAAACCATTTTAATTATAAAGTAATAATAATAATATTAATAATAAAAATAATAAATAATAATATAAATTCATAATTTTAAGAAAATGATTTTTTAAGATATTTATGTGATTCATACCTGTGGTAAAGTTTCAGCAAGACCAGAAACTTCTTGCACAAGCAGTTGAGACAAGAATTTAAAATCATCGGACAAAATTCCTAAAGATGAATTAATAAATTTAAAGTGATTTTTTGGGCGAATTCCACGGAAATTGATCGTGGGTTGAACTTTGGTAAGAGACAAGCACTCTCGCTGCTATGCAACCTGGTTTAACGTCTGTGGCTAAAATTACATGTAGCAGGTGTTGATGATTTAGTTAGTGAAGTAATGTCTGCTTATTGGATTAATAGAACCTTTTGCGAGTGAGGACTTCAGCGAGTGTTGATGATTTAGTGAATTAATACCTGCTTATTGAATTGAAAGAACCTTTTGTGAGTAAGGACTTTGGCAAGTGCAGATGATTTAATAAAGTAATGCCTGTTTATTGGATCAATAGAACAAGATTAGTGCTCAACGTGCAATGTTACCTAATTCCTTTGCAGCACTCTTTTGTTTCCGAGTTGCCATGGAAACCATTCCAATTCCAAAGAAATACGGCAACAATGTGTTGCGTTTGTAAGCAAGCTGCAAGTGGATGGCAGCCTCACCAAGAACATCTTTCACAGAGCTGATAACGTGATGCTGTAGTCTTGAGGCATGTGCTGCTGCTGAACTGTGGTGTACCTGATTGCCTGCTTCTGGGTCCTTTATCCTCACAAAAGTATCAGAGTCAAACTCAAGGCTTGATTTTTGTAGGTCTATTCCATCTTTTACAATTTCCTTAAGGCTTGTTTTGTCTGCGTAAAGATAAATGGTTATTGACGTCATTCTATTAACTCTACTCCAAGACTATTTTGTGATGTGTTCTACTATAGCATGGCCATACATCTAATACTTAGAACTTCGATACCCAGAAAGCAGGGAAATTTGTTTTGACTGAATCAACCAGTAATTGTAAGTTGAAGAAATAACAAAACTCAGTCATAATTATATTCAAAAGAAAGATATCTGGTGGGAGACCCTGATTGAATAATGCTGTGGCGTAAATCAATTTGCAGTAGACTACAGTGTACTTGTGAAACATGAAACTGTAACTGTGAGAACATAATAACTTTAACATTCTTGTAAGCTGTTCAAAACGTATGTATTTTACTAATTTATAAAGACATTATTATTATCATTATTATTATTATACCATATCATTATTACTATATCATCATCATCATCACCATCCTAACCATCATACCCATCATCATCACCATCATCATCATCATCATCACCACCACCATCATCATCACCATCATCATCATCATCACCACCATCATCATCTTACCTGGTGGAGCCAAAGGAATGTTCAATTTCTTGAACAACTCTTGCAGCCAGTGAAATTTTGCCATAATATCATCTGCAAGGAAAACAATATCTCTTGAAGAGAGTGCTTGATCAGTTGGTAACTTGGAAAAAAGTAGTGCTTCCATTAATGGACCTTTTTAGCTTCATATGCGAATTGCCCATTTCAGATCACATGACATTCCCTTGAGAATTATTGTTCTTTTATGACGAACATGTAAAATACATACATGTGAAAGAATTAACTCCCAAGAGTGGCGTCATTCGAGTCTGAAATATTCACAAGCTAAAAAGGCCTAGCAAAGCCAAAAGCCTCATCTTTTCAAGCACTGAAATTTCCCTATATGACATAAACTTGTATGTCATTGTGATTGGACTTACCAAAGAATAATCCCTCTTGGTTCTGTAACATTATAGCTGCTACAAGAACTGGTGATGTTACAACCATTGACTCTTGGAGTCTGGCAATAATTTCATATCCAGTCTGACGTACAACCTCTTTCTCTTCATCAGTCAGGTACAATAAAAGATGCCTAAAGACAGAGAATTCAAGACAATGATTCAAGGTTGGTATAGCAGTAGTACACTTGCCCATAACAGTTGTAAAATCTAAGGGTACAATGCCCAGGGCTTAAATAGAGGTAGACAAATTAGTACCTTGGCACCAGGGAAGTTGCCATCCTGTCAAGTTTTCCTTCAATGCAGTCACTCAGTGAAATAAGTTGTCCAAAGTTCACATAAATACTTCCATAATCATCGGCAAGGACAGATCTACTTTTTATCAACCCCTGTTAAAATACAATATAAATATTACTTTTAAAAATTATTCATCTCAGAAATGTAGCCAAATTCACAAGTTTGGTGTATTGGCCCCAATTACAATAAAAGCGCAACATGCAAAAGTATGACCACTTTTAATGTATATGCATACTGCTATATGCACAGGCTTTCATGTGTTAAACCAACATATTTCCATGCGAGGCTGGCCGGTTTTACCAAATAAGGCATGTAAAAGCTGGTTTGGTACCCAAAAGCCTGAGCATAGAAGTATACAGATAATAAATTAGTCATACTTTTGTGATTGCGATGTAAAGTTTCAACTTCTAGACTAAAATATTTCCTTTGTAATTCATTGATTATGGTTTGGTGAGACACATTCTAAACTTACTCGCAGCGATTCCCTTGGCTTGGGGATTCCCAGCAGTTCATAGGCAAAGAGAGGTTCTTCAAGTACTCTGTCATAGCTGATGCTTATTGGGCACAACAGGATGTTGGGTACACCGGCGTTAGCATAGAGATCAACAACCATGGATAGTAAACCTTGAATTATAAAACTAATATTTGAGAAACACATAAGGTGCATGCTGATTGGCTTTCTACTGAGTTTATATCAGAAAAGGATGCTCATGCAAAACTGTACAAAATTTTTTTTTTTTTAAATCATTATCATAAAACAGCTGCTTAATTACTATATGTCTCTGTATAGGACTTAACAATGTCCAGCTAGAACTGGAACTTATCTGGTCAAATCTTTGCCTTAGCGATCACTTTGACCAGAATGTTTAGCCAGAAATGAGGTATGATTAAGCTAAAATTAATTTGACTTGCGATTTAGACTGAACTACAGAGACATGCATTTTATATTCCTTAAATAAAAAAGAAAATTCAAATAAAGTAAGATATCATTAGTGCATAATATGAAAAGGGTCTTTTAGTATTCCAAACTGAGCAATCCTTCAAATTTCTTTTTCACTTGGAATGTTTGCTCCATTTTATACAATTTCTTTACCTAGTTTAGGGTGCAAAAACTTCCCAGTTCTGCTTCTTGTCCCTTCAATAAAGAATTCAAGTGGTTTGTTTCCTTTCTGAAGCTGGTTCTGGATATATTCTGTAAAGATTACCCAGTATAATTTGTCTGACACAAATGACCTTCTCATGAAGAATGCACCACTGTGACGGAAGAGTCTTCTTACAACTCTTGCATTCATGAAGTCTAAAGGATCATAACAAATAGAATTAAGTAAATAAATGTTTGACATGAGGTGATGGGATATATTATTATAGGGTAACAACAATTACAGGAAATAATGGAGAAGAGGAAAAAATGAAAGGAAGAAAGGAATAAAGGAACACGAAAGAAAAAAGAGAGAGGAGTCCTGGAGAAAGGGAAAGAAGGAATAAAAGAAATAAAATTGAAGCGAGAAACATAAAAACAAGGGAAGAAAGGAGAGATGGAAGAAAAGAAGGGAAGGGAGGGAAAAAGGGTCAGTTAGAAATGAATTAAAAGTATTAAAAAAAACTGAGGAAATGACACACATCACTTTGTATCCTAACAATAACATCAACTTGATACTTGCTTTCATTTACCTTGAGCTGCAGCAATGAATGGAAGTGGAAGATTGGCATGAAAACAAATGAAAGAAACAAGAAGAAAATCCAAATAACTTCTGTGACTGGGTACCAAGACAATAGGAATGTGTGGCGATGCTTCTCTTAACTATGAATAAACAAAGCAACAATTCAATTCAAATTAATGTTCATAACATTTTGACCAACAGTACCAACAGTACCTGTTGACGTCATAATATGTTAAATGAGAGGACATATACATTTATGGCGCTTAACCCTCGGAAATTTGTTTTTTACAACAAACAAAAAAAAAACACAAAAAGTTTGAAAGAAAAATGGTTTCAGAGCATGCTTGCTCCATGCGGGGACTATTCGTAATTTGTTGACGTTATTTGTTGGAATGGCCTCTTTTTTGCCACAGCCCTCAATGAATCAAAAAGTAAAAAAATTCATTTTTGTGGTAAAAATTATATTAAAGCAATGATTGAAATTGGCTTTTTTTTACAACAGTATTTTTCTTACCCTTTCCAATCCTTTCTTGTTTACCATAACTTTCCTAAGAAGTGATGACAAGATTTTCTTCATCATTAGAGCCATGAAGCGCAGTGTTTTCATATTGTAATTGTGTCCCATTTCATCCAGGATGGCCTTTGCTTCATCTCTAATTTCACTGATTGATTTTCCCTGCTCTTTGGCAGTCTAGCAAAAAAATTAACAGCTAAAAGTTAACAGGGTTGTAATATTCAAGGTGAGAAAACAATCCTATTAATAATAATAATAATAATAATAATAATAATAATAATAATAATAATCTTTATAGAGGAAAATTCTTTTACTTTTGATGATTTTCAAAAAGGACCACTAACTAAAAATATCTGGATTGGGGTGGGGGGGGGGGGTGGGGGATTTTTTCAGGGGCAGGGAGAAAGAGAGGAATTTTTTTGGGGGGATGGGATGGGGGAGGAGGGGAGGGAGGCAGTTAGGATTTGTCTACCATAAATACAGTAATAGGCCTTTTGCAACAACAGGTCACGTGACCCTACCCCCCGTAAAAAGAGACGTTGTGTCAAAATGAACACCAGAAATTGAAAGAGCACCTCACTATTAGTAAATAGGCAATGTTTTAGCTTATAATGTTGACTACGGTAGAAAAGGCCTTAAATATAAAATTGAATATTTTATAAGGATTTGTATAGGGAAATGTGCTGGCGGGCATAGCTTGCCCTCCAGGACATTTCCCAATACAAATCCTTATAAAATATTCAATTTTGTATTTAATGCCATTTCTCCTGTGTTACATGTCATAAGCTGAAACTTTGGCTTCTTACTAATTTCGAGGTGCTCTTTCCATTTCTGGTGTTCATTTTGACACAACGTCCCTTTTTACTGGGGTAGGGTCACGTGACCTGTTGTTGCAAAAGGCCTATTAGTACTTTAGAAGTGTATTACCACCACAAGTTCTAAATAAGGCATTGCACACATCAATTTGATGATATTTTTTAAGAATGACCAGGAGATATGAATATGGACTTGGCATAAACTGCAATACTGTGCATGAATGCACCCCAGCCACGCCCTATGCACAAATATATATTGCACAACATGAATGCAATATAACCGGTAATGATTCAATTTTTAAATCGTTTTTACATGTAAAGGATTTATAAATTTGCACATAAAGCGCTTGCAACAATAAAAATGCAGTCTGTACCTCTTCTATGATGTGTTTAACCCTTCGAGAGTCTAATACATGCTGTTTTATTTCTTCAGGATTTCTCTCAGTAGAATATTTGTAGCAGTCAGGCTCGTATCGTTTGAGACTCCACATTAAATCACTGAACCCTGTAGTACTTAGTATATCCAAGTCAAACGGCTCCATTGCTTGCACGAACTACCAGAAGGGATCAACGATTCAGCTTATTTCCAGAGTAAAAACAACTCCAATAGCCAAAAGTCTTTCTTAGACGTACAGCATTATGCAAGTCTGCAATTACTCTTTTTATCACGCAAGCATTTAGAACTTAGCTCAACTACTCCACGTGTTCTAGGCTAATATCCAAGACAAATGTTATTTTAAGGAATAATTTGAACTTTCCAAGATTATTTAGACGGAAAAATGGAAGTATTTGTTCCTGTTTTGACTTCTCTTCCGACCATGTTTTGTTCCACGCAAAAAAAATACTCCCCCAGATATAATTTCCAGGATTTTTTACATTATTTGTACAGTAGTGACAGTAGCAGCGTTACTTTATGACAAGAGAGTGGTCATACGTGGCTAATGGCTGGAAATAATTCAAATAATTCTTCATTGTCTTTGGGAATATTTCACAAAAGCTGGTGATTGAGAAAGATCTGATGATATCCTGAGCCCACTGAATCCAGTCAGCGCATTCACCACAGGAAGCCCGACGCGCCATTAAAAACCACGAGAAATATCTCCACAAGAAAATAATAATTTCAAAAAGAATATCTTATCGCATTAAATTTATTTTCCATTCAAAAAAGAATTCGTAACTCATATCTTATAAGAAACATTTGGAATAAGCTTCCTAAGTATTGTTCTTTCAAAAACGCAAATTGTATAACTTCAAAATTTATAAAATTTAATGATTTTTATGCGTTCATATCTTAAATAGGGAAATGAGAAATGAAAACAATAAGGTTATTTTTTATCTTTCTTAACTTTTTGGAAATATCAGAGATTGAGGAGCTAGTATGAAGGAGATATCGTTGGGCTTCCTGTGCCTACCCATGGTGCTTCTAGCGCGCGAATTCAAGATGGCGGACGCAGTTGCTCCTTTTGTTAGTTTTAATAACATAACTTATTTTCGTAGTTTCGTAGCCTGTTTTGTGATTGCTGTCGGGTATGTAGCTAGTTTGTACATAAATAAGTCTCCTCTTCCTAGGTAAGTAGTTTTCGAGTCAATATTATCTTTTCTTTGACTTTTCTTTAGCATAATTTGTAGCGCATGATGACACCAAGGTACTATAAAATTAGCTTACAAAAACCTTTCGTGCTACAGGGATCATCCGAAAACTATTTATCAGAGATTCAAAAGTGTTGCGGTTGTTTCTCTGTCGGCTCCAGTTTATGTATGGCTTTGGTCAGACAACAGATTGCAAACAAATCAAGAACATGCGGTCAGTATTTGTGTTTATAACCATCATCATCATCATATTCATCATCATCATCTTCATCTTCATCACCACCATCATGGTCAACATCACCAACAGCATAATCACTATCACTATCATCATCACCATCATATTCAATATTACCATCATCCATATCATTTATAATAGATATATTTTGCTCTTTGTTTTTTTATAGGTTTATTCGCTATGGAGATGGTTAGGAATTCATGTAAGCAACACCCTCACAGCAGCAGCACTTCCTCTATTTTTGACAATAGTAGGTTCTTGAATGGTATTATATCAAAGATTGTTTAGTCTACTTGATAATTAACTTGTTTTGATGGCATAGCTTAGGTGTTGTCAGACATGGCTATGGTTAAATTCCAAGTGGGTGGCCTATGGTTGTACTTCCAGAAAAGGGGGGGAAAGGTGATTTGAAAGAAGAAAACCTTGTGCCTAAGATGAAAGGAATTATTTACATCTTATCCATTAGTAATTAGCATGAGCAGCAGCCTCTATTCGATAAGGGAGGTTCAATTGATCTCCCTCCCCCTTTTCTTAAGTAATAAATAAAATAAATAGATCACTTGATTTAAGTGTCTAGTCGTTCTAGTGCTTTCGCACCAATTGGGGATACTTTGCTCACATGCACTACCACTTCATTCAATATACTATACACACAATGCTCAACTAACATGTTGATTTTTACTGAGGGAGGAAACCGCAGAACCCGGAGAAAACCCTCGTAGCATAGGAGAGAACAACACATCAAACAAACTCAATTCACATGTGGCGACCGCAGGGCTTAAACCAGCGACCTGACCCGTTGGACTCACAGCAGTGAAAGATGATGCATTAGCTGCTAACACCACCCATGCTACTCTACCTATCTTGCCTCACACTGATCCCCAAAGCCCATCTTCTTCCCACGAGAGCTAGGCTGCTTTAGGCTAATGACAGCTAATCTATTTTTGATATCTTCATTTGTTAGTTATTACTGGTATATTTTTATTCATTTGTCCTATTGCCTTCCATTCTTTCAGATTCTGTTTCTAGGACCCTTGCTGTTGCTGTTGCTAAATGGAGATGTTAAGCTTAAATTATCAGGTAGATTACAGTCTTTTTTTCAAATCATTTTGTATTTTTTTAAATCTTATATTCTTTCTGCACTGTTGACAGTCTGAGTAACGTGTCTATTCTTTTCTTTTTAGGTTATTTCAAATATAATTCAATGTTACTAGACTCTGTACAAATTCGTAATTACATAGTGGTAAGAGCACTGAAGTTTTTACATTACAGGGCCCGGTCGTACAAAACCTGGATAGTGCTATCCAACAGACAAATCTTATCCAGTGGATAAATTTATTGGATAACAGCATTGACTTATCCACTGGATAAGGAGATATATGCCGGATAGTGCTATCCAGGCTTCTTACATCCAGGCCCTGATGTTTTGTAATTTGAGTTCAATCTCTCTTTCACTAATAAAGGGCTGCTTGGGCTTCCTGTGGTAAATCCACAGAAAGCCCACTTTTAAGGAATTTCTTCAAAGTGAAGTAACTAACGAGTATCCTCCATTGCTATTCATAGGCCCCTTTAACAGAAGAGTTTGTGTACAGAGCCTGTATGCTGCCATTATTGGTGCCTTGTTTTGGGGTTACAACGTCTATCATCATATGTCCACTTTTCTTTGGTGTCGGTAAGGGAATGAGAGATAATACTCAATCTCTATAAAGATGACTTGTCTTATGATGATTGTGACATAGTGATGACTGTGATGATAGTGATGATAGTGATGATTGTGATGATTGTGACAGTCATGATAGTGATGATTGTGAAATAGTGACGACTGTGATGGTAGTGATGATAGTGATGATTGTGATGATTGTGAAATAGTGACGACTGTGATGATAGTGACAGTAATGATGATAGTGATGGTAAAGTTGGGGTTGATTCTAGAAAGTATATCTCAGTAGTGTGAAGTTTGCAAGTGGTTCTCTGAACATTAGTAAGTTCAATCTCTATAAAGATGACTTGTCTTACGATGATTGTGACATAGTGATGACTGTGATGATAGTGATGATTGTGACAGTGATGATAGTGATGATTGTGAAATAGTGACGACTGTGATGATAGTGATGATTGTGATGATTGTGATGATTGTGAAATAGTGACGACTGTGATGATAGTGACAGTAGCGATGATAGTGATGGTAAAGTTGGAGTTGATTCTAGAAAGTATATCTCAGTAGTGTGAAGTTTGCAAGTGCTTCTCTGAACATTAGTAAGTTCAATGTTCTCAAAGATACCATATCCTATATCTTTGAGGCATTCCAGGGTTAGGTATGTAAATGCTTGGCCACCAGTGATTCCCCTAGCCTCCTACATGTACACAGACATTCTTAGTGTCTGTCATGCAACGTATCCCACTAAGAACGTTTGTGTAGTAGGCTATGATGCCCCAGGATCTGCTAGAGAGTCTATAATGATCATGGAGGATTTAAGACAATGTTATTTAATTTGTTATTATATTTTTTGTTTTAGCACATGTTCACCATGTCATAGAGAGACTGTGTGTCAATAATGAAGATCCTAAAGAAGTATGGTTATCAGCATGTAAGTTTGGGTCAAGATTTAGTAGTAATTCAACAGAGAAAAACTAAAGGATAGATCTTGCAAGGCTGTGAAAGCCTATAGCACATGGCATGCTCATGGGGTAATTTTTGGGGGTGGGGTGGCAAGGGCGGATCCAGCCGGAGGACAAGAATGCCATTTAATTCATTCCCATCATGTTTTTAGTGTTTCAGTTTGGCTACACGACAGTGTTTGGTGCTTATTCTGCCTTCCTTTTTGTCAGAACAGGTGAGTTAAAAATAACTACAAGTAAAATATATTATAAATACTCCCATCTCTATGATAATAGTCTAGACCATTTTTTCCTTACAATACCGCTCTGTTCCTCGATTACAAAAACATTTACTAGGGTTAGCCTCGTGTCAGTGTCTAAATATTCACAATTACCAACGGTAAAGTAAAGAATGCACAACTTCAACAGTACAAACACTTTGAAATTCTACGGACCTTCACTGGAACACGTGAATAAGTAATTAATTAACTGGAATAGACGAATATTCTGCACAAAGTCAAGACTACCTCTAAGCAACAGAAAACTCGAAACTTGACAATTAATTAGCTTGCTTTTTATTTCAGGCCATCTGATAGGCCCTGTGGTATGCCACAGTTTCTGTAATTTCATGGGATTCCCACAGGTTGAGGAAGTACCGAATTCGAAATATCCAAAAAGTAAGACCACCACGCATTGTTTTACAAAGAGTACCTCAGATAATGCACAGAGACTTGTTTCTAATATAGCCCTCAATTCCTTATCAAATTAACCATAGAGGCTTTGCACCATCACATGCCGGCGTCAATAATACAGCTTGGGCTGCCTGTGGCTAGATGACAGAACAATGAAATCCCTTTGCTCTCGGGAATTGAATTCTTTCTCATGTTAACCAATTGTATTGTTCCTGCCATCTAACATGGCTGCCGTTACGTGATGGTGCAAAGCCTCTATTTGGAAGTTGATTTTTGTGGAGGGAAGAAAACCAATGAATCTGGAGAAAAACCCTCGAAGCAAAGGAGAGAACCAATGAACAACTCTTCTCACATGCGACACCGAGCCCGGCAGGAATCGGTCACAGTCGACGCATTAGCAGAGTACAACACCCGTGCTACTTTCATACAAAATTGCTTATCGCTGGTCGATCAAATAAGGTTGTCGTTTGTGATGGAAGGTCATTTTATATCAAGAAGGTGGTCAGTTATTAGAGGTCATTCCTCAAAACTATTGTTAGTTATGAACGGTCGCGTAAGAGAGGTGGTCACTTACGAGAGCTTTTCTGATAAAAAAAACTCTCCTGCGGAAGGCAGTTGTTTGCATTTTTCCTGTTTATAAAATGCTTTTTTCTCTCTAATCATTTACCTCGTTTATTTTAGTCATCGCAGGTTCATTTGTCGTTGGCCTTGTAGTCTTCCTGCTATTGGCGTTACCGCTGACCGAACCTTCCTTGTATGGCTCCATCTACTACTTATAGGGATCCTAGATTAGGTCAGCGTCCATGTTGACCAGTGCAACACTGTTAGTGGTCTGCGCGGACAGTGTTACGGTACTTACCATCAGCAAGTACACGGTATGCCGTGCAGTAACATTGAAAGGGCTTCTCATAAGAATGGTTTGAACTCATACGATAACCATTCTTATGGGAAGCCCTTTCAATGTAACGGCTTGTCGTACCGTGTGACCAGTGTCGCACTGTGAGTTTCCAAACAAGAAGAAAAGTGCTCTATGGAGTATTTATGCCAAAAATATTTTGAATTCTACGAGTGCAAAGATACACTATTGTAGTAGGACTAATTATAACGAATTGTAACTTTATTGGAAACGGAATTTAAAAAGAAAAACATTGAAAGTTTGCATTGAAAATGCATAGGATTGGAAATGATTTAAACGAAATTTTATTGACTTATATTTAGTTAAATCGATTGATTTACATAAAGTCAAAATATAGTTTTAATAAAGTAAAATATACTTATTCTAGGAGTGGATATTTTTTAGTACACTTACCTTCGCGCACGTTGTGTTACTCCATACCTTTAAGGGGGGGAGGGGAGGGGGGGCACCACACATTTAATTCTTGTTTTACGCAAAGCAGAAGTCTACACTTAGTTATGAACTTCGGACGCAAAGCTATTTCCGCGCTATCTTTGCTTCGTTATCACATTATATATCTGTTTATCTATATTTGATTGAAAACATCTGTGATTTGCGTCTTCCGATTGATAGATCTGACCCCGTAATTACTGGGAACAGACCTAGATTTTCTATAGCATGCGTTGTTCGGCGGTCAGCGGTCGTTACGCGAAGACCGCCAACCAGACTAGAGTACTAGAAAATTCGCCTTGACCGACTCGCCCCGTTTTGTTTTCAATTAAAACCTTAAAATTCTTGCACATAAAACAGTAGGAAGTAGCGAAAAGAACTGCAGGAGTTTGACGACCAATGTCGGGTTTGAAGAAATGATATAGTTCCATAATATTTTTGTTTACTTTTTCTTTCTTTTTTTCGCTTAATTTTTATAATTCATTTTCGGGTAATATTTCTCATTGATTCCTTTCTTCTGTAACTTTCTTTTTTTTACACCCCATTACTTCAACGATCTGATAGCTTTTTGATTAGCTCAATGTTATCTTTATAAACACGACCACATACTGAAAACTAATACCCCATTCACATCAAGGCTTAAACATGTTTTAAAATGGTTTAACTAAACAGGTTTGGAAAACTATCTACGAACACTGCACAATATTTGGTAAAATAATGCATGTAAACTTTGTTTTGCTCTGACAATATTTTAGAAAATTTCATTCTTTTGTAGGTTTCTAGTTTCTTAACTTTTTTCCTAATGAAAACATAGTTTAACTAAACACGTTTAGGTGTGAATGGGTATAAGGTTCTTCTCACTAGACTCTTTCACCATAAGGGAGCTTCAATACCCAGTACACCGAACAATATTCAAGGAATTTAAAAATCGCCATTTAACTAGTCTTGTGCTGTCGACCTCTGGTCTTTCTAGAGAGTCGTTCAAAGTTCCCTACTGCTTTGAATAGCGCTCCAACAGCGGAAAAAGAACACTGAAAAATAGTTTAAAGTAACTTGAGAATCTTAGCAAACCATTGTCTAGTTCGAGATATTCAGACGAGTCGTTCATCGGTTGGCTATACAAGTAGCTCTAATTGTTAGCACGACCGAAGGAGCAGCGTTAAGAACAGGAATATTCAGACGTTTTTAAAGTCAAATTCCACTACTCATCTCCTCGTAGAAGATGAACCCCTTGTTGGTAACAGGGTTGTTGGTGTTTTGGTTCATTCATGGATCGTATTGTCGTGTGTCACAAAACAAGGATTACCTGGCTGCCAACCTCGACGAGTACTACAGAAGTAAGTAAACTATAGAATCATAAGTGAGTTAAAATTGATAGAGTAGGGTGGTCTAGGCCTCTGTTCCGTTCCGCGCGTGCTGCGCCGTTGCTATTTTCCCATTTTTGTCATTAACTTGGTAAGATTCGGTGTCTTCCAGTAGAGCGGCAACGACCATTAAAAGATGGTCTTGTTTTGTGTGCTAAACGCTTTCACTCTAAACCGAATATGAACAATTAATTGTGTTTTATGTGGGCCCGGTTGTACGAAGCCTGGATAGCGCTATCCAGCAGATAAATCTTATCCAGTGGATAAATTTATTGGATAACAGCACCGACTTATCCACTGGATAAGGATGATTTATCCGCTGGATAGCGCTATCCAGGCTTCGTACAACCGGGCCGTGATGTTTTGGATTGCGCTTTTCCATAACAAGCGAACCCGCTGAAAACTGGTGTGCGCTTTTATTTTTGACTTCCGTTTTTTCGTGTTTCATCTCGCGACTTAGGGTACAGCCAAGTATATTTTGTTCAGCATATAGCACATCCTCATTATGCGCTAGTATGTTCTAAATATCATGCATGTTCTAGGTATATATATATCTTGCCCCACGTGTCAAACATTGGCAAAGGTGTTCAATGCAAAAGTACGTCCACTTAATCCACTTTTTCTAAGTGATACGCACTCCGGACTTAGTGAACTTCTGTTCGAATATTTTTACAAAAGTATTTGCGACATATGGAATTAAACGGAGTGAGCTGTGCGGAATGCTAGAGCAGCAATGATCATTATCACGGTTTACTTAAAAAAAACAGAAATGAAAAACTGATTTCAGGTTGACAGCACATCTAATGGGAAATGAGACAAAGCGCAAAAAATTTCTTCAAGATATTTTGGTAAAACGCAATACTAGCAATGCTAAGGCTTTCTCTGGAGTGTCGTGCTCAATTTGTTAGTCGACCAGAGAAAAACTACTAGAAATCTTATCTTATAGTCATTGATTTATCTCCATACTTTAAATAATTGTTAATTTTGTTTATAGGCTATAGTCAATCCCCTCAATGTACAACATATTTATGATTTTAGTGGAATTCAAAGCCGTAAATTTTTTTTGAGGATGTTGACGACTGCGGAAAAAATCGATATTTGAGGTGTAAGGATGGAAGAGCATTGATATTTTTCCTAAAGTATCCTTACAATCGCGTATGATGATCTCATGATGTTTGTCAGGTTGTTTCGTTTCGGTGACCGCGACAGAGATATAAGCGTTATCAGCTCAGCTAGAACAATTATGCAACAATCAAACAAGTATGCACGACGCTAGCGAAAAGATAACACTAATAGTAAATGGAACGAATGTGTGAAGTTAAAAATACTTCGCATAGCGCAAGGGTCTATTGCTATTGCTATGGGTCGCGTCTAAAGACAAAAGCTCCCCACTTCATCTCATTTCGTGCGCGTTTCATATAACAGCTCTTTACCCCCTCACCCTTCGTTCGCGTACCTAATAATACAAAGGGTAACCAATAGGCCAGTTTCACGAGTTCCAAATTACCGCTGTGTTCCTTGATTACAGACTCATTTGCACAGGGTTAGCCTCGTATCAGTGTTTAAATATTCACAAATACCAACAGAAAAGTAAAGAATGCACAACCTCAACAATACAAACATTTTGAAACTCGACGGACCTTGACTGGAACACGTGAATATTCTGCACAAACTCGAAGCTAACCCTGTGCAAATGAGTCTATAATCAAGAAACACAGCGGTAATTTGGAACTCGAAACTGGCCTATTCCCGCTCCTTACCTTACCATAATAACGACACCCCCACTGTTAGCTAAATTACAAATACTCCATCACTGCGCTTTGATGTCTTATTCCCTGCTGTAGACAGCGTTCACATATCCATTAACAGCGCTTTTAAAAAGCAATCTACGTCGTAGAGATTATAGTTAAACGTGCTGTGATAGAAAAATAATATTTTTGGTATTTGAAAAAAAAATTTAAATGGAAAACACAGCGCCATTTAAGGTGTGCGACCTGGCGAGTAAGAGTCAGTAAAGTCCAGCCTGCTCTGCGGACATCAGTGGCGTCCCCAGGCCGTTGCCACACAAATAATGGACACTACATAATCATTGAATAGTGAAAGCACGTTATCGTTAAATAGAGCGTTTTCACTCACGTGACAAGGCAGCCATGTTGGTGTATCAATAAAAACTTCTGTACAGTTGCATAAAAATAGAGTTCAATTCCCGGAGGATAGAAAATGTATTGTCTTGGTACACCAATAGGGGCGCTGTGACGTCACGTCGAAACGCTCAATACTTGAAATTACCAAGATCGAGGTCCTATGCTAGGTACGTACCAAGGCCGGAGGGTGAGCGATAAAAAGTATAATGCATCCTATACGAGCGCGCATTTGATATACCCAGTGCGCAACTAAAAAAACGCTCTTTTAATTTTTACTTCTGGCAGGCATAATCAAAATACCGCCACCACGAGAAACTGCTGTCAAGTTTGCAAAGTATTTCCTAGGTCGTGAAATCGATATCAATAAACACGCGCGAAGACCACGAAGCGATGATTTTCTCCAACGAAAACGAATAGATACGGCGTTAATAATCGACTCTTCTGATTCCGTCAAGCGGGTGAACTTCAAACGCGGGCTGAGAGCTCTACAAGCAATGGTCGAGCGAGGAAAGCCGGACACCAAGTACGCAGCGATCACATTCTCCAATCACGCGAAATTAGAATTTGTTTTCGTGGATAAAGAAAATGCGAAGAAAAATTTGAAGAAGATAGAACATCGTCGTGGAAAGACCAACACACAGGAAGCCCTAATTATGGCTTTAAACAAACTGATCAAAAGTAACACGTCAAACATCCGTGTAGGAAGCGTTCGACGCATTTTTTTGGTCACAGACGGTCTATCGAATGTTAAAAGGAACATGACGCTGATTCGTGGCCAACAGCTAAAGATTGCCGGCGTGGAGATATTTGTAATGGCAGTGGGGCAGTATGATAAAGGTTTTGAGGAGATTGTTGGTTTAGCAAGCTCAACTCTCGCTCACCTGTATAGGGTAGCGAACATGAAGGGGTTTCTGAGAGTGATTAAGTTGATTCCTAAAAATGTAGAGAAATACTGGCTTTCTGGCATGAACGAGGATGGGTTTTAGTGAAATAAGAAATATAAAAAAATAATTAAATGATTAAAAAAAACCGGGAGAATGGTTGTTAGGACTTCATATAAATATTTCAAAAACGCAAAATAGGATAGAAATAGCAATGTAAATAAAGGAATACTAAATGGATAAATAAACATGATTATAGAGAAGTTAGTTGATTCCTACCACGCCATGTACTGGGGACTGCGCGTTTAGCGCTGCGGGCAGTATTTCAATAAAATAATACAAAAGAAAGAAGAAAAAAGACTCTTGTTTTTCTGCGAATATTAAACGGTCCAGGAAACCTAGATGGTTTGAATTGAAAGAGGAACTCAGTACGAAAATTATCCGACATTTAATTCAGCTGAAACTTAACTTGAATAATCTTCTAAGGATCTAATTATCACTGGTTGTTTCAAGTTTTTTCTTGAAATCCTGATGCAAAGCGTTATATTTTTGCTATCTTTTGTAAGAGTGAGTGACGTCATCTTTTGACATCAAACATTGTTCCATATATTTCTTTATAAATAACACGATAGGATAAAGGGTAGCTATCGTGAACATACAAGTTTATTTACAAGACCTTCAAGAAACCATCGTCTTTCAAAGAACATTTTCCACAGGAAACCCGAAGCAATATACGAGAGCCAGCATGGGAGTTGAGGGGGAGGGGGACGGGGTGGTAATTGTACGTTTGGCTTACTAATGAGATAATAGCGCTTCGCCCGACTCGCCCCGTTTTGTTTTCAATTAAAATCTTAAAATTCTTGCACATAGAACAGTAGGAAGTAGCGAAAAGAACTGCAGGAGTTTGACGACCAATGTCGGGTTTGAAGAAATGATATGTAGTTCCATAATATTTTTGTTTACTTTTTTTTTTCTTTTTTCCACTTAATCTTTATTATTTATTTTCGGGTAATATTTCTCATTGATTCCTTTCTTCTGTAACTTTCTTTTTTTCTTTTTTTACACCCCATTACTTCAATGATCTGATAGTTTTTTGATTAGCTCAATGTTTTCTTTATAAACACGACCAGATACTGAAAACTAATACCCCATTCACACCAAGGCTTAAACATGTTTCAAAGTGGTTTAACTAAACAGGTTTGGAAAACTATCTACGAACACTGCACAATATTTGGTAAAATAATGCATGTAAACTATCCTTTGTCTTGCTCTGACAATATTTTAGAAAGTTTCATTCTTTTGTAGGTTTCTAGTTTCTCAATTTTTTTCCTAATGAAAACATAGTTTAACTAAACACGTTTAGGTGTGAATGGGGTATAAGGTTCTTCTCACTAGACTCTTTCACCATAAGGTAGCTTCAATACCCAGTACACCGAACAATATTCAAGGAATTTAGAAATCGCCATTTAACGTCGCGAAAAAAATTCTGGAAATTTCTCGCTTAACGGTGAAGGCCATCAACTTTCACCAAGTAAACTAATAATATTGTAATATTGTAAAATTACACGAGATATACGTGCTACACGTTTTGATAGTCTGGAAGAAATGAATAGCCTCTCTGGGATCCATATGCCCTTAACCCTCTCCCTCCATTAGCTCTAGTGTTCTAGTCTTGTGGTGTCGACCTCTGGTCTTTCTAGAAAGTCGTTCAATGTTCCCTACTGCTTTGAATAGCGCTCCAACAGCGGAAAACAACACTGAAAAATACTTTAAAGTAACTTGAGAATCTTAGCAAATCATTGTCTAGTTCTAGATATTTATTCAGACGAGTCGTTCATAGGTTGCCTATAGTACAAGTAGCTCTAATTGTTAGCACGACCGAAGGAGCAGCGTTAAGAACCGGAATATTCAGACGTTTTTTAAAGTCAAATTCCACTACTCATCTCCGCGTAGAAGATGATCTTCTTGATGGTAACAAGGTTGTTGGTGTTTTGGTTCATTCAAGGATCGTATTGTCGTGTGTCGCAAAACAAGGATTACCTGGCTGCCAACCTCGACGACTACTATAGCAGTAAGTAAACTAGAGAATCATAAGCGAGTTAAAATTGATTGCATGATTTCCAGAGTAGGGTGGTCTAGGCCTCTTTTCCTTTCCGCGCGTGCTGCGCCGTTGCTATTTTCCCATTTTTGTCAAACTTGGTAAGATTCGGTGTCTTCCAGTAGAGCGGCAACGACCATTAAAAGATGGTCTTGTTTTGTGCGTAAAACGCTTTCACTCTAAACCGAATATGAACAATTAATTGTGTTCATGTGGGCCCGGTTGTACGAAGCCTAGATAGCGCTATCCAGCAGATAAATCTTATCCAGTGGATAAATTTATTGGATAACAGCACCGACTTATCCACTGGATAAGGATGATTTATCCGCTGGATAGCGCTATCCAGGCTTCGTACAACCGGGCCGTGATGTTTTGGATTGCGCTTTTCCATAACAAGCGAACCCGCTGAAAACTGGTGTGCGCTTTTATTTTTGACTTCCGTTTTTTCGTGTTTCATCTCGCGACTTAGGGTACAGCCAAGTATATTTTGTTCAGCATATAGCACATCCTCATTATGCGCTAGTATGTTCTAAATATCATGCATGTTCTAGGTATATATCTTGGCCAACGTGTCAAACATTGGCAAAGGTGTTCAATGTAGAAGTACGTCCACTTAATCCACTTTTTCTAAGTGATACGCACTCCGGACTTAGTGAACTTCTGTTCGAATATTTTTACAAAAGTATTTGCGACATATGGAATTAAACGGAGTGAGCTGTGTGGAATGCTAGAGTAGCAATGATCATTATCACGGTTTACTTATAAAATTTTAAAAAAATGAGAAACGGATTTCAGGTTGACAGTACAATCTAATGGGAATTGAGACAAAGCGCCAAAAAAGTCCTTTGAGATATTGTCGTAAAACGCAATACTAGCAATGCTATTGTATATTTATATATGGAGTGTCCGGCTATATTTGTTAGTCGACGAGAGTCCTTATAGTCCTTGATTTAGCTCCATACTTTAAATAATTGTTAATTTGTTTATGGCTATAGTCAATCACCTCAATGTACAACATATTTATGATTTTAGTGGAATTCTAAGCTGTAAAAGAAATTTTGAGGATGTTGACGACTGCGAAAAAAATCGATATTTCAGGTGTAAGGATGGAAGAGCGTTGATATCTTTCCTAAAGTGTCCTTACAATCGCGTATGATGATCTCATGATGTTTGTCAGGTTGTTTCGTTTCGGTAACCGCGACAGAGATATAACAGAAATAACTCATTAAGCGTTATCAGCTCAGCTAGAACAATTATGCAACAATCAAACAAGTATGCACGACGCTAGTGAGGAGATAACACTAATAGCGAATGGAACGAATGTGTGAAGTTAAAATACTTCGCATAGCGCAAGGCTTTATTGCTATTGCTATGGGTCGCGTCTAAAGACAAAAGCTCCCCACTTCATCTCATTTCGTGCGCGTTTCATATAACAGCTCTTTTACACCCTCACCCTTCGTACGCGTACCTAATAATACAAAGGGTACCCAATTCCCGCTCCTTAGCTTACCATTATACCGACACCCCCACTGTTAGCTAAAGTACAAATACTCCAACACTGCGCTTTGATGTCTCATTCCTTGGTGTAGACAGCGTTTACATATCCATTAACATCGCTTTTAAAAAGCAATCTACGTCGTAGAGATTATAGTTAAACGTGTGATAGAAACCAAATATTTTTTGTATTTGAAAAAAAAATTTAAATGGAAAACACAGCGCCATTCAAGGTGTGCGACCTGGCGAGTAAGAGTCAGTAAAGTCCAGCCTGCTCTGCGGACATCAGTGGCGTCCCCAGGCCGTTGCCACACAAATAATGGACACTACATAATTATTGAATGGCGAAAGCATGATATCGTTAAATAGAGCGTTTTCACTCACGTGTCAAGGTAGCCATGTTGGTGTATCAAACAATAAAAACTTCTGTACAGTTGCATAAAAATAGAGTTCAATTCCCGGAGGATAGAAAATGTATTGTCTTGGTACACCAATAGGGGCGCTGTGACGTCGATCGAGGTCCTATGCTAGGTACGTACCGAGGCCGGAGGGTGAGCGATAAAAAGTATAATGCATCCTATACGAGCGCGCATTTGATATACCCAGTGCGCAACTAAAAAAACGCTCTTTTAATTTTTACTTCTGGCAGGCATAATCAAAATACCGCCACCACGAGAAACTGCTGTCAAGTTTGCAAAGTATTTCCTAGGTCGTGAAATCGATATCAATAAACACGCGCGAAGACCACGAAGCGATGATTTTCTCCAACGAAAACAAACAGATACGGTGTTAATAATAGACTCTTCTGAATCCGTCAAGCGAGTGAACTTCAAACTCGGGCTGAGAGCTCTACAAGCAATGGTCGAGCGAGGAAAGCCGGACACCAAGTACGCAGCGATCACATTCTCCAATCACGCGAAATTAGAATTTGTTTTCGTGGATAAAGAAAATGCGAAGAAAAATTTGAAGAAGATAGAATATCGTCGTGGAAAGACCAACACACAGGAAGCTCTTATGATGGCTTTAAACAAACTGATCAAGAGTAACACGTCAAACATCCGTGTAGGAAGCGTTCGACGCATTTTTTTGGTCACAGACGGTCTATCGAATGTTAAAAGACACATGACGCTGATGCGTGGCCAACAGCTAAAGTTTGCCGGCGTGGAGATATTTGTAATGGCCGTGGGGCAGTATGATCAAGGTTTGGAAGAGATTGTTGGTCTAGTGAGCTCAACCCTCGCTCACCTGTATAGGGTAGCGAACATGAAGGGGTTTCTGAGAGTGATTAAGTTGATTCCTAAAAATGTAGAGAAAAACTGGCTTTCTGGCATGAACGTGGGTGGGTTTTAGTAAAATAAGAAATATAAAAAAGTAATTAAAAGATTTAAAAAACCGGGAGAAAGGTTGTTAGGACTTCATGTAAATATTTCAAAAACGTCAACGCAAAATAGGATAAAAATAGCAATGTAAATAAAGGAATACTAAATGGATAAATAAACATGATTATAGAGAAGTTAGTTGATTCCTACCACGCCAAGTACTGGGGACTGCGCGTTTAGCCCTGCGGGCAGTATTTCAATAAAATAATACAAAAGAAAGAGGAAAAAAGACTCTTGTTTTTCTGCGAATATTAAACGGGCCAGGAAAACTAGATGGTTTGAATTGAAAGTGCCTATCACCCTTCTGACAATATTCTCAGTATTGATTCTACATGGGGTAAGATGTTGAATAACCCGAAAAAATTACATAGTTTGAGTGCGGCTTCTTGAAGTTATGAAGGTTTTTCCATGTCATATGCTAATGCTGTGACGTATGAGGAGTAATCATTTAATATACAAAACACTACTGGTACAGATAAATTAAATTTGAAATACGTCATTGTTTTGCCCATTGCTCTTATAGAAATGATTGCAAGTTAGTTTTCCCATAGAAGCCGGTGTTTCGAATTATGAGGAACAACAAATAACCATAGATGCCTCTTACCCCATGTAGAATCAATACTGAGAATATTGTCAGAAGGGTGATAGGCACTTTAAAGAGGAACTCAGTACAAAAATTATCCGACATTTAATTCAGCTGAACCTTAACTGGAATAATCTTCTAAGGATCTAATTATCACTGGTTGTTGCAAGTTTTTTCTTGAAATCCTGATGCAAAGCGTTATATTTTTGCTATCTTTTGTAAGAGTGAGTGACGTCATCTTTTGACATCAAACATCGCTCCATATATTTCTTTATAAATAGAATTTTGATTTAAACACGATAGGATGAAGGGTAGCTATCGTGAACATACAAGTCTATTTACAAGACTTTCAAGAAACCATCGTCTTTCACAGAACATTTTCCACAAGAAACCCAAAACAATATGCGAGAGCAAGCATGGGAGTTGAGGGGGAGGGGGTGGTAATTGTACGTTTGGCTTACTTATGAGATAATAGTGCTTCAAGCCATCGCTGACTGTAAGATTCGTTTCTGGAATTCTTCAGATTGTACTTGTTCAACGGTAAGTAACGATAATCCAAGCTGATCCTCCTGGAAGATATAAAGTATTACAGAAAAAATAGTTAAAAACAAACATTTTGCGCAAAAAGTTTTCGCGTGACATTTGCGAAAGATTTTGAAATCGAATAAAACGTGAGAAACGAGCGACAGCATTTTACCCCTGGGTTTCGGAGGATGAAAACTTGCAGGCTCGGTTGTACGAAGATTGTACGAAGGTTGTACGAAGGTTGTACGAAGGTTGTGCGAAGGTTGGATAGCGCTAGCCGAGTGGAAAAATTTATTGGATAACAGCATCAAATTATCAGGTGTATAAGATTTATTCGTTAAATAGCGCTATCCACCCTTCGCACAAGCGATCCCTAAAGGACACAAACAAGAGAACAAGCGAGGGGCGAGGGAAGGAGGGGACTCGTGTAACAAGACTAGATGTGATTCACAATTCATACAAACTTGCGATTGATATCGCGCAGGAATTGCTTCTAAAATTGATTACAGAGGAAACACATTTTTTACGAACCTGATCGAATGGTTGGGCCATTTGCCTGAGAAATCGCTTACTGATCTGCTCGATAGACAAAAGAAAAAAACGATATGAGCCACAAATATAAGCTATTCTGATGTGATAGGGTAAATATATAGCAGGCAGCGCAAGGACATGGGCGTTGTCCTGATGCAATTTCAAGTTGGTTGCCTATTACTCTCGCGATCTTTTCTCGTTTAGGTTTATTGTCCTCGATTTTAAAGACGTTTAAAATTCATAGGTACATCATCATCATCATTTTCATCATCATCATCTGTTGCTGTCAAACACAAAGCAACAGATTTACATAAGCACATAGAAAGGGTAAAAGTGAGGCATGTGTGATAGGTCAAGACCTCAGCCCCAAGGCAGAAAGCGCGCACTGAATGCTGGCCAGTTTCCTTAAAAGTAGTGTAAGTCTACTCCTACAGGGCTAACTATTACAATTTTAGTGTCGTCTGGGGAAGAAAAAAGGAAAGACTTGCTTCAAGCACCAGGATTACTACCCTGCAGGCAGAGCCTCTTTCATGTACACGGCGCCCATAACCGTAACCGGAAGTGCACTATTTGAATCCGATTTGCAACGGGGTGAATTAGCAAGCGAGACTTTGTCTCCAGTGAAGGTAAAGACTTTGAAGAAGAGTCAAGTCGACAGAGAAAGAAAGTAAAAGGATGTTTTGTAAATGTATAAAGGCCGGTTTAGACTACGATTTTCGCCTACAACTATCGTACACAACACGCTCGCGCCATCCTACAACTCGAGTCGTAGCGTGTAAATTAAGCCTACAACTCGCCAACGACAGACGTCAGCGTGTTGTATACGATAGTTGTAGGCGAAAATCGTACCGTCTAAACCAGCCTTAATAATATCACCTGTACTCCTTCATCGATGGACAGATTGCAAAGAGAATCCTTTAGATATTCCTGTTAATTATAAACACATAGGGGTGTTAAAAGTTACGTAAAGTCTGTCACGCCAGATGGTATTAATCTACACGTTTTGATATTAACGCATCGGGAGGTGATTCGTCGAGTGGGGCATTAAATCTTGTAGAATTGACGCTATATAAAATAAAGGTATTATTATTATTATGTATTATTATTATTATCATCATTTATACTCTTACAATTTGAAGATTTTCATAATTATTCATACTATCGAAATCACTACAACTGTTGGCACCGCCAAGATAACAATCCATCGCGTTTTGAATTTCGGTTAACTCACGTGACCATTTGAAGAGCTCCAAATAGTCACGTTGAGGTCACGTGGCATTCAGATACAAAAACAAATCATCAGAAAATAATGAAAAACTTCTCCCACGTGACCATTTGTAGCTCTCCATATAGTCACGTGAATCAACCGAAATTCAAAACGCGATCAGTTGTTATTTTGGTGGTACTAACAGTTTCGTGGTTCATAGTGGTAATAAATTCTATTACCTGTATCCATTTAGGAAGCTTTCCTCTTTTGTCCATCTTCGAAAATCGCTGCAAAAAAATAACACCAAAATAGACGATTACATTATGGATGTTTTATCTTATTGTTGCCTAGAGTTCGTTGCTATAACAACCGTAACCATAGTTACCTTATCAGCAAATACCAAGATGCCATAGTCTGTCTTACCTCGGATGGCTCGACCCACACACTAGTAGAAATATAAGATTAATATATTAAATACGCGGCAATAATCTAGAGAATTAGAAATCATAGTAGTAGGTCGCCCTTCCCGTCGGGATTGCGTACTCGGGTCATTTCAACCTCTAATTTGTTGGAGTTCCTCCAATTTTAGACTACGTGTCCACTAACGTGGGGAGGGGAACAAGGGCAAGTTCATTTTCGGCACCAACATTTAATAAATTTAAGCGGAATTCCCGTGGATTTGGCGTGAAAAAAGTATATTGCCCCACCTATAATCGAGGTCTCGCTACGCCCCTGTACGTGTCACTCTATTGAGTGTTGTTCCTTTATTACTAAAAGTAACGTTTGACAACTGATACATCTAAAGAAATCCTTCCTGGGACGAGAACGAAAAGGTTAGTTCACCTGAGCCGCGTGTCTCATGGCGTCGAATGTAAGGAAGTCATTTTCTCTGATATTGAACTGATCTCGAAGATACTCTAGACGAGCCTGGGGATGGAAGCAATAAGAATAGAATATTAGACTTAAGACTCATAGACGGACAGACAGACAGGTAGACAGACAGACGGACAGACAGATAGACGGACGGACAGACAGACAAACGGACAGGTGGACAGCCAGACATAAAGATGGACGGACAGACAGGTAGACAGACAGACAAACGGACAGGTGGACAGCCAGACACAAAGACGGACGGACAGTCAGGTAGACAGACAGACGGACAGGCCTAGGCGGACAGCTAGACACAACGACGGACGGACAGACAGGTAGACAGACAGACGGACAGGCCTAGGCGTACAGCTAGACACAACGACGGACGGACAGAGAGGTAGACAGACAGACAGACAAACGGACAGGTGGACAGCTAGACACAAAGACGGACAGACAGACACCTTAAGGATCCTGCTCTGAGTGTAGACATATGGAATACCAAACATGATGACAGCCCGGCCAAGATGGTGATCTAACAAGAATAATATAGGTAACTGAGGTAAGATCACATACACATACAAGGATGGTGTCAGTAGCAGTAGTACACTCGCCTCTGGAGTCTATAGGGTTCGATTCCTGGACTCGGCATCATGTGTAAGTAGAATTCGTTACGTCTTTCCCTTGATTCCAGGTTCTCTGGTTTTTCTCTCCCGCAAGCCTAACATGCTAAATTCTAAATTCTATGCCTTGACTTCAGTCGACCTCCTCGGCTCGGGCGTAATGTTGTCCCATTTCAGACCACGTGTCATTCCCTAGAGTATCATTTCTTTATTTAACGCTTATGCTCGGTTGCACATGAGGAGGCACATAAATATGGATACAACTCAAACAAAGAATCTTATTCTCAAGGATATGACACGTGGTCTGGAGTGGGCAAACATTTTTATTATTAGCCCAGAGATTGTTGCAGAGTATCGCTTTAATTTGATATGAAATAAGATAAACAAACTAATATGGCAGTGGTAACCGAATGATAGAAATCAGACTTACCAAAATCAACCCCTTCTGACACTTTCCCTCGAGCAACGGACAGTAGAATAGCTCCACGTCCATTCTCACACGCCTATAAAACAATCCACAACAAGACTTGTTATACAGAAAGCCCCTAAAATATGGTGCTGGGCTTCTTGTGGAATCAGTCCAATACTAAAAAATAGAAGGGAGGAGTAGGTAAGGTTTTTTTTGATTACCTTATGATAGTTAAATAGAGCCAGACTGGTTTCTGACGCATCTTTTGTTTCGATGAAAAGAAGTTTATTTTTTTGTATACCACTGATTATACCCTGGAAATAAAAAGATAAGGAGATTTGAAACGTCGTTGATTTAACAAAAAACTATTAGTGAATAGATCTCTTTAGGACGAGTGTAATGTTTTCCCAATTTAGAAAAAAAATGGAAAAAATCAAATTCTCTACTTTCACATCCCCATAATGCCTTGCGTCTTTGGGGGTAACCAATCAAAAAACTGTCCCAAATTGAAAGGTTTCTTAATTGAATTTATACTATATCTGCTTTTATCTGTACAGTACTGATTATCAGTTTATTCCAAGTTATTTTTGCGTATACAGATCATCATGAGTTTTGGTCTTACAGAAAATGTATTGACTTACGAAAAATGTTTAAAATTTACCTTAAACGTTTTCAAGCTTCTATCTTTTTCTGTTTTTTTTTTTACTTCTTCATTTTATTTTTGGATACCAAACAAGGTATTGTCAACATTGTCTGATAAGCCTTCAGCAAAATAAGCGGGTTTTTACCCTCTGGTTACCCTTCAAAGACGCAAAGTATTATGGGGATGTGAAAGTAGAGAATTCAAAAACGAGGAAAACTCCATCATCATAAAAGGTTGTAGTTGGTTGTAGTATCTAGAAAGGTTTTTCCATAAGAATGAGTACAATCTTATTTCAGTGATACCCTAGGGAATGAAACGTGATTTGAAATGAAAAACACATGATATGTCTAAGTTTAACATTCTACTTAGATAACACGAGAAAAGGAAGGAATATATACTTTACCTGGTCATGCCAAATAGACACCACGGCTTCCTGAAACAATATTGGAAAGAAATCAGATGAATTATGTACTGTAAACTTATGTACTTATGTACTAGATAAGCATCAGTTAATCGTCATCAGCAACACCAGGAACTGGGAGTAACATTGTCAAAATTTTCATAAGTTATCGGCATCATCACCTGTATCATTATCATAACCAACTTCATCCTCATCATCTGAGCATGTTCATCACGATCATTATCATAATTACCATCCCCATCATCAGCACCATCATCATCACCATCACAGTCATCATCATCATCACCATCATTATCATCATCATCATCGTCATCACCATCACCGTCATCACCATCACCGTCATCATCATCACCATCACAGTCATCATCATCATCACCATCATTATCATCACCATCGTCGTCATCACCATCACCGTCATTGATTTATATTATTTATTTTTTCTGTAGGTTTATTCACCCTTCATTGCTCACCATATACTGATAACTTGTAAAAAAGCAAACGATACCATCAGGCACTACAGCAGACATCTCAGCAAGTAGGTTACCATAGTTACGAATGACAGCTTGGGGAAAAAAACATCTTAAAATGACAAGTACAACATGTCACAGGTCTTTGCTAAATTCAATAAACATGATGCATTGTGGTCTATCTCGGGTACAAACAACACCATATAAGGCATGGTAAACAAAAAAATTTTATTATAAAAAAATTTTCATTACTTCGGAAAAGGTGTACGGGGGGAACAGAGGTTGGGCAAAGCATTTGGCAAAAAATGATAAAAGCTGTTAATCCACTTGTAACTTTTCCACGTTTTTCTTCTTCCCGTGATTTGACACATAACAACGAAACCTACCTATATCCTCCCGTGTTTCGAATTTAGTTGTCATAGCGACCTGGTCACTACCACGACTGACGATCTACCCAATAAAAGAAAAGTTGAAGATTAGTTGCAAACACTGCCATCCTGAGAGAAATCAGAAGCTTCCGCTCTCTATGTTGTTAAGAGAACATATTTCGAAATTTTCCTACTGAACTGCTTGCCGCGAAATTTGGTTGAGCTAGGTTGTTGCTAGCCTGTGAAAAGGCCCTCCGGTGTGGGTGTCCCTCTCCCACAACCCCTGTGCCGGCGAGCCAATGCGCAGGCTAGGTTATCACACAATATATTGAAGAAATATAATAGAAAACGCGCGCTCATATTATGTGCATATATAAATCACGAGGAAATTAGCAGGAGAGAATCTCCGAGTACTTTATAGCTGTACACAGACGAGAAAAAATAATTTTTTTTTTCTATTTCTTTTACAGAATACAAATAAGAATAGTTAAGATTTTGGATACGAATATTGACAAAATAGAAAGTGCGCGCGCCCGTGCTGTGTGCTCTCCTAAAGTACGCAACCAATCAGAAAGCGAGATTCGTGACAATTCTTTTATAAAATTACATTAGTTTATACTGTACCATGGGACATAAACAGGTTCGTGCCAGGGTCATGGTGAACGATGTCATGGTAACGGGACGGAAGTCAAGGATTTTGGGATACATGTCAATAGGTGATAATGTCTGGGGAGAGAAAAGTATGGAGCCTCTCATTAGTAACACATATACTTTAAAGTAAAATATGCCGTACAAGACATGAGTGAAAAACGTCTGCGCATGCTCTTAGTGCGTATGCAAATTAGTTGAAACGTAAGTTCCTTAAATTTGGATGCGACGGCAACCTTGAGAAAGCGATCTATAAGAACGACAGTCGCTCTGCAATTGGCAATGCAACAACTTTTTTGTGATTAGTAGAAGCTCCCATACCATTTGTGTTCTTACTACAAATAAATATGATAGAAAAGACACGAGTAAAAAACGTCTGCGCGTGCTCTGAATCCGTATTCAAATTAGTCAAAACATATGTAAATTTGACTTTCAAACATCCCTGATAAATAGACGTCACAAAATGCCAAAACTTAGAGTCAATGCTTGAAACTTAAGGCTGGCTTTCTTATGGTGTCTTTATTAATACAGTGTATTGGTCTCACAAAAGTATGCTTTCAAAATTAAATGTATACTCGGAGAAACAAAAACATTTGTTTTTCTCACTCAAACAACTCGTGCTGAAAGGCACGCATGCGCAAACATTTTTGCCTAGTGTCACCACAAAAGCGTTTTTGTGGGAACAAAATGTCTTACCCCAGAAGTTATGACAACAGACTGGAATCGATCAAACACGGGTTTGATGGCCACTGATGCATCCATACAACTAAAACCAGAAAAAAGTCAGGTGTAAGTACTGAAATACACACGTCTAGTGCAACGTTTCTACAAATCAAATACAGTGGAGTCTCAATGTCTCGTATCTCCTTGGGACCACAGAAAAGGGACCGATTATTTTTTAGCTGGGAGGGGGGGCTGGTGAAAAACAGGGTATGGGCCCTCATGACTTTTTGATGACCCATCCCTAGATCCCCATTTTTTCTGGCAGCCCCCCCCCCCCCCCCCCCCGAATCTACCAGTGTTTTTATGGCCCCCTTTCCAACTACAAGGCCTTCTTTTGCCTACCCTCCCCCCTTAGAGCCCAAATTTTTCGGATGCCCCCCCTCAATTCCACCAGTCCCCCCTCCCAGCTAAAAAATGATCGGTCCCTAACAGGGGTTCAAGGTTAAAATCATAGTGACCTAAGTACATTGGGATGTGGTCTAGAGTTTGAGATATCTTGGGTTTGAGATAACGGGGCTCCACTGCAAAAAGAGAGCTGGAATTTGGGGAGGGGGGGGGTATGTTAACGTGTGATAATACTCAAGTTTTGCATTAGCACGATCCATGATTGCCCTGGCCCTCCCTCTGACTTACCTAAGACGTAATATCGGGTTAGGAATCGTTGGCGTTCGATCATCAAAAGGTTCGATAATCAGGCAAAAACCTGACGAACAGAGAACACAAACAAAAAAAAAAAATTAAGAAAAATATATAAGACAAAGCAAACAGATAGGGGAATATACGTGTTGTATAAAAAACATTACGCCCAATAGGTCTATCAAATCTATGAATGTTCTTGAGAGAAAGAGTTCAGAGACTTACCCTTGTTGTAAGTACTGACAAGTGTGGCAAAGTTAGCGATGAGTGTCAAGGGGCCGTAGTCTTGAACTTCAGGTATCTCTAATGTATGTAGAAGAGAGCTGAGCCGCTCTGCACAGAATCTACAAACAAATGAACAATACATTAGTACACTTATTAGCCCAGAGGTTATTACAGGGTTCGATAAAATATATAATGCTGTTTTGCTATACTCTCTGTATCATCAGTACGTAGGTACCTTAAGGGTTTTCGCTCAATACAGACTTGCTGATAAATGTGCTGTAAAAACGACTGTGGGCTCTCCTGTACAACATGTTGAATACGAAGTCTTGTCTGAAGAAAATAAAAAAGGGATCGTCAAAAATAGCCAAAAAAAAAACAACAACAACATAACAGAAAACTTTAGAGCGGATTTTACATGACTGTAAAATGCTTACATTACAGAATGGCAAGAAACTGATTGAATCTCATGGACCAAACACAGCACGAAAAAGTTACTTTTTTTCCAATCATAATACTCGGACATAGTACTTTCATGTGCACAGTATGGCAAGTCTGTAACATGAGATTTATAAGTCCTATAAAATCTGATTTACTTTAGTGCAAATGATTTGCAAGTTTCTGTGCACAGGGCGCATATTAGCTGTTCCAAGGATGTGGAAAAAACTGGGCCAAGTTGACACTGCAATGCATTGTGGGGCTGTTTCAGGGGACAAATTTCGAAGATGGTATACTCAACCCAGTTTTTTCCTTAATTTTGTAATAGCAAATAGGGAGATGGAATGGTGGTTGTAAGACTTATAGAGAAAGAGGGTTGTGTATAAACAAAGCTTATCCCTAACCAACTTACTTTTAAATATTCTACAAATCTTCTCATAAAGCTGACAAAATGCTCTGCTTTTCTAATATTCCCGGGAACTGCCTCTAAAGAGAAAGGGAAAACACTTGTTAGCAATTCCAACCATAGGAACTACATATTAAATAACTGAAGAGCTAGATGACGGCAATTCTTTCTGACCAGCCTCTTACCTTCAAGAACTTCATCAGGCAAAACTACAAAGGGGAAAAAAATTACTTTTAAGAAAAGTATTTCAAGGTGCAAAATAGGTACAAATTGATACAGTCTAGATATGACAATATTTTTGAATTGAAAAATACGGCAATAATTGATATAAAGCAACTAGGATTTGGGCCACTGGGAATGGGAGATCAAACCATGAAGATGGGGTTTCTCCAAGGTTCATCACTGGGACCACTGATGATTAAAAAAAGATGTGACTGCAAATTTGGGCCACTGAGAATGGGAGATCAAACCATCAAGATGGGGTTTCTCCAAGGTTCATCACTGGGACCACTGATAATTAAAAAAGATGTGACTTCAAAGTGGGATTGGTACTTCCTTCAGCTTGCTTTAAAATGAACAGATATTTTATCATGATGGTAGAACCAAAACCTGGAAAAGATGGCCTGAGGATTGTTGAAAGGTCATTACAATAAACCATAAAAAGCTGAGAACATTCTTAGATAACTTGATTACCAATCCCACTTAATTGAAGTCACATCTTTTTTTTTAATTATTTGTGGTCCCAGTGATGAACCTTGAAGAAACCCCATCTTCATGGTTCGATTTCCTATTCACAGTGACCCAAATTTGCAGTCACATCTTTTTTTAATTATCAGTGGTCCCAGTGATAGACCTTGGAGAAACCCCATCTTCATGGTTTGATTCCCCATTCCCAGTGACAGGCGGTAGAACCAAAACCTGGAAAAGACGGCCTAAGGATTGTTGAAATGTCATTAAAATAAACCATAAAAAGCTGAGAACATCGTTAGATAACTACAAGTTCTAAACAGTGATACTAACCTGGATTAGCAAGAACCACATCTGTATCCCTAGCTTCACTGGCTTGCCTCAAACCTGCGGCAAAGGACAGCAACCATGGTTAGACCACAGTCAAAACATGGTTGACCATGCTTGACAATGAAAATTCATAGTACCATGGTCATCCTAATGCAGGGGCTGAAGTAGGACAATTTTGAACTAACAAATATGTTCGTATATTTGAAACAATTCTAAAGACAATCAAAACTCTAATGAGATTTATTATAACATACCTTCAACTAGTCTGTTATATTCTTCTTTTAACTTCTGTGCATCTGTTTCTTTAATACTGAAAAAATGTAAAATCTTTGTTAAGCTTTTAAAAAATTGTCATATCCCACCCCATTCCATCCCATTCCAACCTTCTTTCCTTCCATACATCAATCTATCCATTAACCTTTTTATTCACAACATCTGTTCAATCAAAACTCCATATTTTAATTCAACATTTATTTGTTCATTCATTTGTTTGTTCAGTTACTCATTCATCTATCCACTTTTTCATTCATCCAATCATTCATTCATCTATGGCACCCTTCCTGTTTCTTTCTCGCCCCCTATCTATTTCTCCCTCCCTCCCTCCCTCCCTCCTTCCCTCCTTCCCTCCCTCCATCCATCAATCCATCCCTCCGTCCGTCCGTCCGTCCATCCAGTCTTTCACTCACGAACATTCTACATACCTTTTTATAGCATTAGCCAGAGATTCCACATTAGCATGGCTTCTGTCTAAAGTTCTTCTGGTAATTGTGACACTCATTGAATCAATACAAACATTATCTGGAAGTAAAATACATGTAACAACACAAACTATTTTTATCATCCATTATCAAACTTATCAATAATTCATGAGGAAAACACAATACAAATCATGACCGTGAAGAATGTTGTAAATCAGATACATAATTGCGTTCATTTGCATAAACTTTAACTTGGATTTTCTTGGGCACATTCACTTTAATTTTTAAAATTTTAGTGAAAAACAAAGGAACTAACCTAGAGGTTTGATAAGCAATCTACAGTATGAGTGGCCGTGTTGTATCCAATATACAATCACTCGGCTATGCCTTAAGTTTGTATATCTGATACAACACGGCCACTCATACTGTATATATTACATTCAAATACTCAAAGGCTGCTATCCAAGAAACAGTGGAATGTAAATGCGCCAAATGTATGACAGCTTTCTGGCATCTGATTCACTGTATTTTCAATGGTGTGAGATAAATCCCAGTATACATGTAATACACTTCAGGGCCTTAAACTTCTATTCTTAATAGAGCATACCTATATTATGCGCCTCATCAAATACAACCACAGAAGTCTTGTCCAATTCTTTGGACACCAAGTCAGCAATTTTAGGATCAAGTAAATAATGGTAACTGTAAACCACAATATTAGCATGGTAAATCTACAAACAAATAAACAGAAATCAGTGGGGAAAAGACCTTACCACAAAATCACGACTAAATAGAAAAAAATCATTTTTAGTAGAAGAAATGGGTTTCCTGTATAAAGTTTGACCGATTGTTTTCACTTGCATATGTAGTGTACTTACAGCATATCTCGCAAGAAAATAAGGACACCATCCTTTCCTTTCACCATATGCCTTCAAGTCATCCTAAACAACAAAAGCAATGTCTGAATTTTCAGAAACATATCTAAGTCACTTCCAATTAGCCATATTGATATTAGATAAAAATTTTTGGGGGTTAATTGGGTCATGCATGATGCACATAGAGGGGATTTAACTTTCATTACAAGTTTCTTACCAGGTTATATATATCTGCAGGCAGCTTTTCGTCCCTACCAACACTGTCGAAATCCTGAATATAGAAAAAAATCACTTTGGTAGCTTCAGACAGACAGACAGAAGAGAAGACATATGCTGTACACAGCAGAGGAACAATTAAGCTGATGGACAGAAGAAAAAATTAAGACACACCGGTAGAAAGTGGACAAACAGCAGACAGACAGATAGACAGACAAACAGACAGACAAACAGGTAGTGTTAGTACTGTACCTCATAAAATGGACAGACAGGTACTGAAGAATCATCTTTGTGCCTTAGCCTGACATAAGAGGCTGTTAGCGACAGACACTTTCCATCTACTCTTTTCCCTTCCCTTTCTTCCACAACCTAACAGAAAAATAATAATTTGATAATAACAATAATTATCTTGATTTATCTAGCATTACTCTCTTTAACCGAGTCTAAATTATAACGTATTTGTACCTTGGGATTGATGCACAGGTTTTTTCTTGAACTCAAAGCCAGGCCTAACATGTTGGGTTGTTCTCCAGTTTCTTTCTCATAATATTCCATAAGTACCTTTAGTTCTTCTAATACCTGAGGTAAATATTATTAAACAAAGTTATAAAATGAACCATTACCTCAAAGTCTATAGCTCTATCAATACCCTGAAATAACTTCTAAGCTGATTTAACACAGGGCACAGCTAACTCACACATCAAACCCTGAAACAACCTTTGGGCTGATCAAAGTCAGGGCATGGCTAACTCACAGATTAAACTCGGAGACAACCTCTGGTCTGATCTGAGTCAGGGCATGGCTAAGTCACAAACAAACCCTGAAACAACCTCTGGGATGATCAAAGTCAAGGCCTGGCTAGCTCACAGATTAAACCTTGAGACAACCTCTAGACTGATCAAATTCAGGGCATGGCTAACTCACAGATTGAACCCTGAAACAAAGGAATCTGGAATCCAGGAATAAAACCCAATACCCATTCTTACAATGCTGTTCAAGTATACAATAGAAAAGAACACTTTATTCATATCAAACCTTTTCAATCTCAGGCACTGTTCTGGAACAGTAAATCAACTTTGTGAGGTCAAAAGGTCTTGCCTAAAATCAATCAAACAAACAGGTCTTGAAATTGGCGTAAATATTTATAGGCTAAATACAAACATCAGGCCTGGTGTCAGGGGTGGTTGGAAGATGAGAAGGAAATCCCCATCTCTCCAGCATCTTTTCAATGTTGCATCAACCTTAAAATGGCAAATACAAAGCTTACTTTCTGAAATCCTGGTTACAGGCCTGTAAATAACAAAAATATATACCAATAATGTATAGAATTTAACTAAAAAAATTAGAATTTACTCACAATTTGGTATGCCACTATGAGAGACAAAAGAGAAACAGTTTTCCCAGTGCCTGAAGGCATCTCCAAAAGACAATGACCCTGTGATAAAATATTAAAACTATTTATAATTTGTTTGAAGTAGGGCGCGGGGTAGGTGAGGAAATTCAGGACAAGAACTGTTTTCTAATGTTTGACCAAATTTCAACTGCACCCACTACTTGAGTTGTATCCATATTCTTCGTTTGCAATAGAAATCATAGCCGCCATGTTGGAAGAATTTGACAAAAGATTTTTCAATGAATTCTTTTGTTATATCTTCCAACATGGCAGACATCCCTTTTGTTATTGTGCTCTCTTGGGATTGATTGCAAACCAAGAATATATTCATGTGTCTTCTCATATGCAAGTTTTTATAAACAACAAAAATGATACTCTAGAGATTAACGCGTGGTCTAAGAGGTTACTTATCTTTTTCCTTCTCATTTCTGTCACATTCACGTTGGATATTGCTGGACGTCATGTGCAAATTTGCTTTGTAGATTTTTATATATTCAACAATTATTTTCTAAAAAAAGACAGTTGAAAATTACGTTACCTTTGCATCTAGAGTCTTCTTGAGTTCTAGCATGTAAGAGTACTGCTCAGGATAGATGTAATCATAGGGAAAATAAACTAACAATCCATCGATGTTAAGCCTGCAAAAAAATTGGTTTGAACAAAATCAATTTTTTTCAATAATTTTATTTAACTTCGAAAAGAATATCACTTAATTATGAAGAAAACACCACGGTCTACAGATGCTCACTTCATTTTTGCCAAAAATATTAACTTTAGCTTCTAAATTCTGGTGTTTTTTTACGAGGTTTTGCAAAAGTTCGTCTGTTCCGCCATCAATAACCACAGGGAGCCCACGAAGTTGTTTCTGCTGGCTGGCAATAAGCGCAGGCTCTGAAAACGAGAATGTCGCAAAACACTATGTTTGAGATACCTGTGGAGAAGTATTGTTTTCTTCTGCGTCTCCTTTTGTTTGACAGATTTGTAGCAAATATTTGCCATTAATATAAAGCAAATCTTGCTTTACTCTCGCTTTGTTTGTTCTATCAAGCTTCATCATGGTCGCAGGTAAGCTACATGTAATAAGAAAGTCAGCGATTCTAAAAATCTTTTTTTTTTCAATGTACTTGCTTTAAGAAATTTTGAATGTAAATTTGAGATTATGATTGTAATATTTACCAAGTTTTAGATATACAGAGTGTTTGGTCGTCTTCTCGTGCTGTTCAAGTTGCTGTGGGAGTAGGTGTAGTGGTGGTAGTTACTGGAGCTCTTGTTAAGAGGTACTTTGGAGGAGGGGTGTGCACTAGCAAGGCTAGACTGGATGGTAAGCTATCTGTTATATTATTATGTTACATTATTAAGGGTACCGTTTCTTAAACTGTGTATAATTCTCTTTTGTTTAGTCGATGTTTGACAAAAAAATTGACTCTAATCACCTAATTTACTATCTAGTAACGGAACTTAAAGGTAAATTAAACATTATAACAGCAAATATCTATCATTTCGTGTTTAACATTATATTTGTGGATACTTTTAAGCAAAATTTATATAAGACATATTTCTATTACCTAATAGATCAAACCTTCAAGGGGGGTTCCGTGGACCCCTTCGACCCCCCTGGATCCACCACTGATCGGTGCTTCTATTTGTCGATAATATTTCAATTTGTCTTTTATTAAATTCTGATTGGAACGGATAGACACCACCAATACCTGACATATACATACATTAATGGTAGCATAGCTGAGATTTTTCTCTAATTGATATAATTCCCAGGTAGGACAGTGATTGTAACAGGTGCAAATACCGGAATCGGCAGAGAAACTGCTCTTGACTTGGCTGCAAGAGGAGCTAGAGTCATTCTGGCCTGTAGAAATGAAAAAAAGGCTTTAGATACAGCAAGAGAGATCATCAACAAGACAAAGAGCCATCAAGTCTTGGTCAGAAAGCTAGATATGTCATCCTTTGAATCAGTCAGAAAATTTGCTGCTGAATTCCTCAAGGAGGAAGAGAGGCTGGACATACTAGTAAACAATGCTGGTCTGTTTACAGTAAATTATGAACTGACGGAAGATGGATTTGAGAGCACAATTCAAGTCAACTACCTAAGCCAGTTCCTTCTGACTCTTTTGTTGCTCAAGAAGTTGAAGTGCAGTTCTCCAAGCCGTGTTGTAAATGTATCATCTGTGGTCCATACCAATCTTCCTACTGATATGGCATCTGATGCCTATTCATGGGCAAAGTGTTCTGAAAAAGACTTTGATGGAGGAAAGATGTATGGCTGGTCAAAGTTACAACAGATTCTTTTTACAAAAGAATTGACCAAACGGCTTGCTGGTAAGTGGATGAGTATATTTGAAGACAGGAACCGCGGAGGTAGGGGCTGAGGGGGTTGCAGTTTTCTTATGTCACTCAAAAATTACCCCACTGGAAAGCAATTGCTGAAATATTAAACCCAATATCGCACCCTTAATGACAAGCCATGTAGACTGACTGTCAACTCAGCTTTCCGAATCAAGGGTGGTGTATCAGTGCATTTGCCTATTGCCTCTGATCGTATTTATGTTTTTTTGTGCATACTCATAACTTGATTTGTTTCCTAATTACAGGAACTAGTGTGACTGTCAATGCACTTCACCCTGGTATAGTAAAGACAGAAATAGGACGAAACATCTCCATCTTCCAAAACATCATATTCAGGATGATAATCAAAATTCCTGTATTCCTGTTTATGAAGACACCCAAACAAGGAGCACAGACCACCATCCATTGTGCTGTTGATGAAAGTCTTGAAGGTGTTAGTGGATTGTATTTTTCAGATTGCAAGCCAATGCAGCCAGGCAAACTAGCAGAAGATGAAGAACTGGCGACACGACTTTGGGACGTCAGTGAGGAACTTACAGGAATTAAATGGGAGGAAGTCAACACTGCATAGACACATGTTTTAACAATAGTTATAGCATTGAACCACAATGGCAGTAATTATCGAGCCAAATGGTCGAAGCAGCAAGAACTTGATTATGACTTTGATGAAGATCATTAAACTTTTAATTGTCATGTTTTGATGTTGTCAAACACCATCCTCAGAAAGTGAAGCACAAGTAGGATGCCGTTTGACAATGTCGAAACATGTGAATTAAAAGTTTAATGATCTTTATCAAAGTCATAATGGTAGTAATATAGTCATAGTGATGATGATGATGATGATGATGATGATATTATTCATGTAGGGATCTAATGAAATAAAAGATATAAAAAAACGATAAATTAAGTTGTGGCATGCTCGTAATGGAGCGTAACATCTCAGGAGTGGCCAGTATTAGAAACTGAGTAAGTTTAAAATAATTGCAAAAAATATCTACTTCATTTCGAAAAAAAAATTAAATTCGGGAAAAGAAATATATAAACATTCTTTTCAAAAAGAAGAAGAAAAAAAGGAGGGAGGGGGGAAAATTTCGTGAAGAGAGAGAGAAAAAAAACGTATTTGTAAGTTGAAAGGAAGGTGTATTTATTGTATATTTGGGTTTCCTGTGCCGAAGTATGTCAGATAGGAACGCCTGATATTTTTTGTAGTAATGACAGCTGTAGTCGTCTTTGTTGCGAAAGAGTCCATTATCTTCCGCGATTCCGTTATCAATCGCCATCTTCTCTCTTCTGGAATCGTATTCATCGTTGATTTAGACTTTTAAAGGATGATTAGGTGGATTATCGTGTTGATCGTCATCGTTTGCGCTGTAGTTTTGGCTGAAACAAAAGGTAGGGTTGCAATTTACGCCTCGAGTGAGGAAACTCCTGCAAGAACATTAATTTCTGTCACACGGCGTAAACTTCTAATCTTGCTCTCTTATTTTCCCCAGTTGATTTATAGTACGACGTTTTAACTGCTTCAAAAAATACTGTCACAAAATAGGTGTTCATTAATATTATTCAAAAGCCCCATCCTTAGCATAGCAATGCATGCGCAAGTTCTAAATAAATAGATGAAGCTTGCAGACGTAAAGTATAATTATGTAAGCTTATATTTAGTACAATTTTGCGATGATCTTCGATAAGGAAAAGTTTTGAAATTTCAATCTTTTTTTGTTCTTCAAATATCATAAATGCATTTTTCATTAAAATAAACGCGCGCTATTACGTATCGACAACCCTTGTGACTTTTCCCGGCATAGGCAAACGCGTCTGTATCGATCGCAATGCGGTAGTTTAAGCGCGTAAATAATTAATAGTATTTTAACGGACGTTTGTTATGTGAGAGCGAATAGGCAACACGAGGGGCTTTATGAATTTTGGGGTACTTTACTTCTGGGGTTATAATATCTCAATAAGACCCATGAAAGATAGTTTTTTAGAATCTACACCTTATACAAAAACTTGATTTTAAAATTTGATTGCACTACAAAAATAGTCTTTCATTTCTGTATGACCCATAGTCTGTAGAAATGCCACTGCAAAAATAATCTTTCATTTCTGTACAACCCATCCAAAAGCAGAAAGTTTGAAAAGGTAGATTTATCCATTCTAACTATTAACCTGTTACTATATTATAGGTAGCACATGTAACGACCACCATCCAAAGTGCGTACGATGGGCTGCTAAGGGAGAGTGTGAAAAGAATCCAAAATGGATGCTTCAGCATTGCAGGATGAGCTGTGGACAGTGTGCATCGGGTACGTTGCTATAGTTAACATTCACGAGCATGCAAATAATTAAAGATAAAATAAATGGGATTTAGCTGTGGTATTTTTACAAAGTACCTCTTCATCCACTGGGATTCCAATTTGGTTTTAAAAGTTGATTCTGGGGAGAGAGGAAAAGGGAGAACCAAGAGAAAAGTCCTCAGCACAGGAGAGAACCAACAAGCAACTCTACTCTCCTATGACACAAGCACTGAGTCCAGGAATCAAACCTAGTCCACATTGGCAAGAGTTAGTGATCTCATTGTGACTCCATTATAGCATAGAAATATTCTTTTTTTTACTTGTTTTTCAGCTAACGTTCATAATCTTCACAAACTGGCCATTTCTCAAAAGGAGGAAGCATTCAAAGTTTTTCTTGGCATTTTTATTGTGCTTGTCATTGGAATTGGAATAAAAGTGATATTTTATGGAGAAACCTGTCCCAGTGATGCTAAACTCAAAGGTAAGTTAAGATATTTCTATTGGCTTTTGTTAGCATAGTAGTTTCCTTTAGTAATATTAAAAAAGTTTAAAATTAACAAAACTTAAGGAAAGAAAACATTTAATTGAGCAAAGCTTTGGAGTTTTCAATCAAAAACTATACATAGTTCAGTAGAGAATCAAACCCCTTGTCAACCCCATAAAATAATTTAGTTAATTATTTAGTCTACTTGCTCTGACAAAAAAATTTTTTTTTACAATCAGGTAAAACTGTTATGATAACAGGTGCAAACACTGGAATTGGTAAAGAGACAGCAAGAGACTTAGCGTGGAGAAAAGCTCGTGTCATCCTAGCATGCCGCGATGTTACTAAAGGACTCAAAGCAGCAGCAGAAATCATTGAAAGCACGGGAAACGAGAATGTGGAAGTCAAGAGATTGGACCTTGCATCCTTCAAGTCCATTAGGAAATTTGCCAAAGAAATTAATGAGGAAGAGGAGAAAATCCACATATTGATCAACAACGCAGGGTACTTAGGACCTTATAAGAAGACAACTGATGGCTTAGAATCAAATTTTCAAGTAAATTATCTTGGGCATTTCTTGTTAACAAATCTTTTGTTGGATAAGATCAAAGCTTCCAGTCCTAGCAGAATCATTAATGTGTCTTCTATGCAGCATAAGAAAGGCAGAATCAATTTTGATGATCTTCAAGGAGAGAAAAGCTATGGTCAGTTTACGGCGTATAACCAAAGCAAGCTAGCGCAAGTGATGTTTACTAAACAGTTGGCAGATAAATTGGAAGGTAAGGAGCAATGGATATAAAACCCAAATTTAACTGGTTAGAAAAGATTCTTTAGTTTGGTGCTGCTCAAATTAGTGGCTGGTCTAAATTGGCACTTGTCCAGCAAATGACTGGCCTTCTTTACTGCTCACATTGACAAGTAATATTCATCAGTAGCTGTAGACTTTAACTTTAAATACTTTACTAGGATTTTGCTAATTTGGCATATATATTTATTTACTATAAAACGATCCAACTAGAACAAATTAAACATAAAATACAATTTGAAGACAGAAGAAGACAAAGAAAATTGAATTGGAAAACTAAGAGAAATACTTACATACGTTGGCGAAAAAAATGGCTTGCACTGTAACTGACTATGACTTGAACTGTAACTGATTAAATTGACGAACAAAGGCTGACTTTAAGGAGAAATTAACATAACGAATACACAAGAGACTACAAAGGGATTACAACAAACAGCACACCGAGAAAAATAACAGTAACCTAACAATATATATATATTAATTGACCGCCACAGTAGCCAGATGTCATGTCTGGTCATTGAGCAGCCATTATTCCTAAGTTTGGGAAAAGTTAACTTAAAATATATAAATAAATAAACTTGAAAATAAAAACCCATACAATTCAATACTTGCCTACTTTACTTTCACAGGGACCAAGGTGACTGTAAATGCACTCCATCCAGGAGTAGTCTCCACGGATATAATGCGCAACTTTAGAATATACCAGATGTGGGTCCTTCGTCCAATCATCTCAGTCGTCAGCTATTTATTTTTCAAGACAACAATCCAGGGTGCACAGACGACCATTTATTGTGCAGTAGCTCCTGAATTGGATGATGTTTCTGGTTGCTATTTTGATAACTGCAGAGAAGTTCCCTGTGGAGAGAATGCGACTGATGAAGGAGTGGCTAAGAAATTATGGGAGATTAGTGAAACACTTTGTTACAATGTGAATGAATGAATGAATGAATGAAAAGAATGAATGATAAATGAATGAATGAATGACAATTAGAATAATATAGAAGGAATAGTCCAACCAACTTGGGCATAATGCCTTCTCGTTGCAGTCTACATTTGATTTCTTTAAACTTGAGAACAAAATTACTTAACTCATATTCATAATAATGAATCTTCTTAAAAATGGTAAATAAAGAAATGATATTCAAGGGAATGACAAGTGATTTGGTAAGGAAAGGATTAGATCTATATATGAAAAATATTCTATGCATGCAGAAAAACAACATTGTATTAATTACAGTCGTAAAGGTATATATAATTATACAAACAACTTAGAAAAGGAAAGTGAGTAAAAATGAAATTGATTTTTTAAATTCAAGGAAGTTATTCAAACATTTGTAAATTGAAGGACCAGTGACTACCTTCACTCAACGATAGCTAGAAAAATCACTTGAAAACTGAGAGCAATTAAAATTTACACACTTGGCTCAACATTTTCACTGCAATACACTGCAACAATAATGATTAAATTAGTTCTTTAGAAGAAATTATTTGCATGAATACCTATTACATAAACAGTAGAATACTGAATCTTTATTCATTCTTGCTAAGTTTTAACATTAACAATAAAGAATCCTAAAGAAAAGGTTTTGAATGCACTTTTATAGATACTTTAATATAAGGCCAGGAAAAGTCAGAATTCTTCGTTTGCAAGAATTTGACAAAAGATTTTTCAATGACTTCTTTTGTTATATCTTTCAACATGGCGGACATCCCTTTTGTTATTGTGTTCTCTTGGGATTGATTGCAAACCAAGAATATCTTTTTAATCTTAGTCATTTCGTAGTTGCAGAAGGCGATACATCATGATGATGTTTAAGGGGACGCTTTATTACTTACATGGCGTCTTTCGCTAAAAAATTAAGAAAAAACTAAACGTTGACATGAAAGTCACATAAGACATTTGACAGCAATCCGTTTATCAACCACAGCAAGTTCTTAAGTAGGAGAGGAGTTAAACAATCACTCTCTGTTCTGGACGAATGAAACAAAAATGTTTAATATAACACTGTTAAGTTATGTTTCAAGTACAAGCAAAGTGACATTAATCTTCAGTTTCTTCTCGTTCTTGTATTGAATCCCAGTCTACGGGCATAGATCTGTCTCCTTGAGAAGATTTTTTGGTGTCCAGACCAAGTAGAAGTCCTGCCGTTCCTGTGGATCTCCGAATACTGTGACGCAAACCACCTGCATGGAAGTAAATCAAAAATGAAAGTTATTTTTTAGGTTTTTCCGGCTTCCCGATTTTTTTCTCCCTCTTCTTAAACCGACCCTAACTAATTTAAACTGGTTAGAGCTTAGTTCAGACGCTGTTTCCTCCTTTGACTTCTGCGCTTTTGTTGGGCTGCCTCAAAAAAGCGCAGCAGTGAGAGGAGGGGACAGCGTCTGGACTGGTTAGAGCTGTGCTTCGGGTTTATACATGGACTGTCACAAGCGCTCCTGCCAGAGGCGCTTTTTCATTGCCTTCAATGCGCCACTGCTGTACTTGGAGTGATGACTAGCGATAACAAGCTTTTTTCTATATTTGATGAAAGAAAGAATGTCTGAGTGAATTACCTTTTGATTTCCTCTAATCCTGTTCATCAACAGCCATGCGCACTTCCTTGAAAATAGTCCTGCAAAAAAGACGGTCCGTTCTAAGGAATTTAGGTAAAATAAAATGCGAAGGGATAATTTTACCACTTTACTTCTGATGAACTACTTATCTACACTCGTTTTAGTGAGGGCCACGTGTTAGATAACTCTCTGGGTTAATTGTGTCACCCTCCTTAAATAAAGTTTATTGTAGTGTAGTGTAGTGTAGTGCAGTGCAGTGCAGTACAAAAAAACTGTGTTTTAAATAAAACGAATAAAATGGTTCGAATAAAACGGTTCAAAATCGAATGGATCCAAATAGCGAATAACACGGGTCAAAATCGAATGGATCCAATTATCGAATAAAACGGGTCAAAATCGAATGGATCCAATTATCGAATAAAACGGGTCAAAATCGAATGGATCCAATTAGCGAATAACACGGGTCAAAATCGAATGGATCCAATTAGCGAATAAAACGGGTCCAAATCGAATGAATTAAATTAGGGAATAACACGGGTCAAAATCGAATAGATCAAGTTATCGAATAAAACGGGTCAAAATCGAATGGATCCAATTATCGAATAAAACGGGTCAAAATCGAATGGATCCAATTATCGAATAACACGGATGAAAATCGAATGGATCCAATTATCGAATAAAACGGGTCAAAATCGAATAAATGAAGTTATCGAATAAAACGGGTCAAAATCGAATGGATCCAATTATCGAATAAAACGGGTCAAAATCGAATGGATCCAATTATCGAATAACACGGGTCAAAATCGAATACATGAAGTTATCGAATAAAACGGCTCAAAATCGAATGGATCCAATTATCGAATAAAACGGGTCAAAATCGAATGGATCCAATTATCGAATAAAACGGGTCAAAATCCAATAGATGAAATTATCGAATAAAACGGGTCAAAATCGAATAGAACCACAGATCGAATAAAACGGCTCAAAATCGAATGGATCCAATTAGCGAATAAGACGGGTCAAAATCGAATGGATCCAATTAGCGAATAACACGGGTCCAAATAGAATGGATCCAATTATCGAATAACACGGGTCAAAATCGAATGGATACAGTTATCGAATAACACGGGTCAAAATCGAATGAATCCAATTATCGAATAACACGGGTCAAAATCGAATGGATCCAATTATCGAATAACACGGGTCAAAATCGAATGGATCCAATTATCGAATAACACGGGTCAAAATCGAATGGATCCAATTATCGAATAACACGGGTCAAGATCGAATAGATGCAGTTATCGAATAATACGGGTCAAAATCGAATGGTTGAGTATAGCGAATAACATCGGCCAAATCATTCAGTTTTTTACCTGAACTATTCCAAATTCATGATTATGGATTCATCGATTTTTAACCTGAAGTATTCGAAATTTCTAATTATTCGACTTTTAATTTTAACTTTCTAATATTCGATTGATTTTTAGTCGTGATTATTGTTACCTCAGCTGTTGAAGTCTTTCTGTTGTTTGTCTGTCCTGTTCATGTTCTTCTAATGTTACTTTTCTGTACTTCCAGTAGCTTACGACTAAGAATCCAGAAGAGAGGAGTACTACGATGACGGTTGCAATCAGCTCAGCGAAGTAGTGCCTGGCTTGTTCTCCTGGTGATACTGTTACGGTAAATCGCCCAGATAGTGTGCAGAAGCTAAAAAGAGAGGATGAATGAGTTATTATTATTATAGAATATAATATTCTTAAGAATTAATGGATGGATGAATTAATGAAGGGAGGGAGGAAAGAATGAATGCATGAAGGAACGAACGAACGAGTGAATGTGCGAACGAACGAACGAACAAACGAATGAACGAACGAACGAGTGAATGAACGAACGAACGAACGAACGAACGAACGAACGAACGAACGAACGAACGAACGAACGAACGAACGATAGAACGAACGAACGAACGAACGAGTGAATGAACGAACGAATGAACGAACGAACGAACGAACGAACGAACGAACGAACGAACGAACGAACGAATGAACGAACGAACGAACGAACGAACGAACGAGTGAATGAATGAACGAACGAACGAGTAAACGAACGAACGAACGATAGAACGAACGAACGAGTGAATGAACGAACGAACGAACGAACGAACAAACGAACGAACGAACGAATGAACGAACGAACGAATGAACGAACGAACAATAGAACGAGTGAATGAACGAACGAATGAACGAACGAACGAACGAACGAACGAACGAATGAATGAACGAACGAACGAACGAGTGAATGAATGAACGAACGAACGAGTAAACGAACGAACGAACGATAGAACGAACGAACGAGTGAATGAACGAACGAACGAACGAACGAACAAACGAACGAACGAACGAACGAACGAACGAACAAACGAACGAACGAACGAACGAACGAATAATACAAAGAAAGAGGCGTATTCCTTGCCATTCTGTGCACAATAACTACCCACCTTACATTTGGATCGATGACTTTAAAAGTGAACGTGAATAACCCTTCTTGTGTAAAGGAAATGCGAGATAACCCTGAACTATTAACAATAGGATAAGGCTGAGAACCATTGAACACCGACATTGCATCATTCTTTTTATCAAAACAACTCTCGTAATTCTGCAAACATAAGAAAGAATGTTACCAAAATAACCTCAGGAGACTGAGGCAAAAACCCGCGCAAAGCAATCTAGATAAGTAGTTCCTCGGTAGTATAGTGGTAAGTATCCCCGCCTGTCACGCGGGAGACCGGGGTTCAATTCTCCGCCGGGGAGAGGAAATCTTTTTAATTTTTTAAGAACGGGTGTTCTTCGTTTACACATGACGCCATAGCCGCCATCTTGGATGAATTTAGCAAAAGAATTTTCAATGAATTCTTTTGTTATATCAACCAACATGGCCGCCGTGTCTTTTGTTATTCCACTCCCCTTGGGAATGAACGAAAACCAGCAATTTGAGAACCAACTCACATATTGATTCCAAGATGTGCCCATCGTACTCCAGGTCTGTGCTTCCCTTATACATCCAACCTATGACAAATTCATTCTTCCTCTAACTTTTTGATGAAAAACTAATGATGATGGTAATGATAGTGATTGTTATGATCAATGATAAGACTAATTGATAATGATGATAGTAATGATAACAACACTTTCGATTAAATGCAATTACAAGATTTCTATTTTAATGCTGATGATGTTGATGATGATTATGATGACAACGATGATGATGGTGGTAATAATGATGCTGATGATGTTAATGATAAAAATAACGATGACTGGATTTGATATTGATGAAAATGTTAATAATGACATTGTGCCTATTGATCATCGTTGATGTGTGATGATACTGATGACATTGTGACGATTGATCATCGTTGATGTATGATGATACTGATGACATTGTGACTATTGATCATCGTTGATGTATGATGATACTGATGACATTGTGACGATTGATCATCGTTGATGTATGATGATACTGATGACATTGTGACGATTGATCATCGTTGATGTATGATGATACTGATGACATTGATCATCGTTGACGTATGATGATACTGATGACAATACCTGACTCATGGTGGCAGTGTATTCATATCCCTTTTTTTCATCTTCCTCCCACAGAACATAATTGTGATGAACTTCAGTTATGTTTGCCTCGCCGTCATATCTACAAGGTACAACGTGTATCAATAGACAAGGTACCAAGTGTATCAATAGACAAGGTACCACGTGTATTAATAGACAAGGTACCACGTTTCTCTTAGTGACACTCCCCCTAATGAAAATAAAGTAACAAATCTTGCTCAACTCACAAATCCAGGACAAGAATAAAATGTTGTCCTACTTGGCTGGATAGTTCACATTGTACCATGTCGCGGTAGTTATAATATTCTTTATCTGTGTCGTTCTGGTTTCGTGTTGCTGGAAAACTGCAGTTGCGTATTCTGATATGACGGTCTGGGCGACAACATACTTCAATCAGCAACGTCTAGAAAACAAACACACACATACCTCAAATTATTCTGGATTCAACACTGCACCTTAACTGGTCTCCGATTATGATATCAAGCATAAACACATAAACATGTAATAATATTAAAAAGTATCTTAACACTTCGTCTACAAATTGAAATAGGTTACCGTTTGATAGATGCTGTTGCAAGTTAATCCAACTTGTACAGGATGAAATACGACTGATATTGGTCCTGTATTAAACTGAGTGCTGGAAAGATAATTAGGGGATATTAATGAAACAAAATAACACGGTTAGAAGCTGCGTGGGTTGCATATGCATGAAATAGCTTTATTTTTTAGCTGGTTGAAGGCGCGCAGACATTGACTCCATCACAACCAAGCAAAGCGCAAATATACAGCTATTTCCAAAACGGCTGAGAGGATTTTTTTGCATATTGCCAGCTTTCCCAAGAGAGTCAAAAGACAAAGCAATGGCAGTCATTTTGGTGCCGTTAACAATGGATGCTAATAAAAAATATTTTGTTAAATGGTACCAACGCTCCCCCGAGAGGTCGCGAAGACGAAACGTGCAATCGAAGAATTGCATGTTGCATGCTGCTTCCTAAGATTCAAATGTAGTAAAAAAGAACTGGCTATAAACCTGTTTTACCTGTTTCCTGTACCATTTTTCTTTACTTGGCTGAAGGTGAAAGTCTGTGGTATTGAAAACAATAAAAAATATGACTCATTTATGATGAACAAGAAGTGAATTTCAAAGGGGGCAACCGGGATTGAACCGATGACCTCTCGATCTGCAGTCGAATGCTCTACCACTGAGCTATACCCCCTTCTCATTAAGCAAAAGACCCAAAATTCTAAACTAAAGCATATTTGTTTTTTATTGCATTAACTTCTTGAGAATAGATGTTTGAATCTTTCCAAACATTAGTTCAAATTTGACACGGTTTTTTTTTGTCATTCATAGGACTTTAACAGCAAACGGACCAGTGCAGTAATCTGAAGCCGTTGAAGAAATAAATAAAAGTATACCTTCCGAAGTACTGAGAAAATATCAAGACAATATCAAGACACTTCCTAACAAGAAGGGGGTATAGCTCAGTGGTAGAGCATTCGACTGCAGATCGAGAGGTCACCGGTTCAAACCCGGTTGCCCCCTTTCCTTTTTTTCTTTCAAGAAATGTTGCTAAGAAAATATCTTTAACCCTTAGCGCAAAGCACGACGATAAATAGATTTGTTTTATTCCTTCCATCAACTTTTTGAAAATATTCGTTTGATTCGCACGCATACTCAGGTGAGTCTTCCCAAACATTGTAGTAAAGAAAGGAGTGATGCTTCAGAGAATGATATCGGATCTATTAGAAAAATGCATTTTGAAAAAAGGAGTTCACATCAATTTGAAGTGCTGAGAGAATAATAACAAGATGGATGTTGACCATGAGACACTTGCTTAATAAGAAGGGGGTATAGCTCAGTGGTAGAGCATTCGACTGCAGATCGAGAGGTCACCGGTTCAATCCCGGTTGCCCCTTCTTTTATTTTTCCTTCTCTCATCTTATCATTTGAGATTTCTAATTTCAGCAAGTCCAATGCGAGAAACAGAATACATTTTTGAGTATTTACGTCGTACCTTGTTTACTATAGTCAAGGCAGGATAGAATTGCTTTCGTTCTTCAGTTGTTACATCAATAAGAGTGGAGCTGGAAACATCGTGCTTTAACAAAACAAAAAATGGTTATTAAATTAGAACCGGTGGGGCTGGGTAGGGGTCAAGCAAAGTTGAAGTTGTATTAAAATAATATCACCGTAACCATATACTATACAAAATCATGAGAAACCACAACAGTATTACGGCACCGCACCAGACAAGGCGTGATTGTTGACCAATGCGAAATATTAACTGAAGGTGCACAGTGTGGTTTTCCGCTGAATTTAGTGCAGGCGCACGCGTATTGAAGCCGTCGTCACACCAAAGAACAAAATATGTATGATTTTGATGAAATCGTGCCGTGACCGCGAAGGCGTCGTGTCCGAAGATTTCGGTGATTTCGCGCACTGAAGAAAGAACCAGATAATATGGAATGAAACATTAAAGCAATTGCTGTATCTGACTTACCAAAATCCTGTTGTCAGAGGAATGACGATAGATTAACGATACCCAGACCTAAGATAAACAGATCATTTAAGAAGGGGGTATAGCTCAGTGGTAGAGCATTCGACTGCAGATCGAGAGGCCATCGGTTCAAACCCGGTTGCCCCCTTTGAAATTCCTTTTTTTTTCTTTCAAGAAATATTGCTAAGAATATATCTTTAACCCTAAGCGCAAAGCATGACGGTAAATAGAATTGTTTTATTCCTTCCATCAACTTTTTGAAAATATATGTTTGATTCGCACTCATATTCCTGAATCTTCCCAAACATTGTAGTATACGTATAGAAAGAAATAATACTTCAGAGAATGAGATGGGATCTAATAAATTGCGCTTTCAACAAAAAGTGCTGAGAGAATAATAACGATTGATATTGATACACATTCCTAACAAGAAGGGGGTATAGCTCAGTGGTAGAGCATTCAACTGCAGATCGAGAGGTCATCGGCTCAAACCCGGTTGCCCCCTTTAGTTTATTTTTTTGAGGACCCTTCTGTAAAGCACTGATTGTGATGTTAGGATACTCATTAGAGATGATTTGTTATCAATATTTGAAACATTGCAGTTGTTAGGGATTTGTTTCCCGACCGCACTGGAAGACTAGGGCCGGCAAAACTTTAGAGACTCAATTGAAAACTATGCATTTATTTAACTCTCGGCCGCGAAGTTGGTTAATAGTAAAATGGTTATTCATGAGAATACGTCTTTTCGCATTCATAAAATTACCACGAAAGTGAACAATTCTTGTTGTTTTCTTCCCCTCAATTTGCTGGGTTTCAATCGACGTCATTTCCAGTCTCGTGCGGAATGTTCAATAGACCCCTTGCAGCACGCCGGAATGCAACTCAATCTGGGGGACAAAGCAATAGGTTTCAATTCTCAGGAGGTTGGAAATCTTTTGTTTTGTCCCCCAGATCTAGCTGCTTTGACGTCACATGCAAGGGGTCTAAATGATTCTTTCTGGTTGGCAGCAGGTGGTGGTCAGTTTTTGATTACCATTTGGAGCAGATAATGAGATTCAAAGGCTTTAATCCGCTAATTGAAACCCAGCAATATTAAAGGTCGAGCCATTATTCGTGCTTTTTACTTACAGATATGGTTTCGCCTTTGTCGATGTACTGTAAACCAGCTGAAGCATTGGTAGAGAATCTAAGAAACTAAGTGATACAAAAAAACAATTTTTTTCAATCTATGAAAGGCATAATTCCTGGAATCGTATTCCCAAGAGGTTTCAAGTTTT